>NC_029773.3:61008148-61009763 GCF_000817695.3 Arachis duranensis
TTTAGCTTTTTGCCTCTGAATAGTTTTGGCATCTCACTCTATCCTTTGAAATTCAGAATGGTTGGCTTCTTTAGGAACTCAGAATCCAGATAGTGTCATTGATTCTCCTAGTTGGGTATGATGATTCTTGAACACAGCTACTTTATGAGTCTTGGCCGTGGCCTAAAGCACTCTGTCTTCCAGTATTACCACCGGATACATACATGCCACAGACACATAATTGGGTGAACCTTTTCAGATTGTGACTCAGCTTTGCTAGAGTCCCCAATTAGAGGTGTCCAGGGTTCTTAAGCACACTCTTTTTTTTGCCTTGGATCACACTTTTATTTCTTTCTTTTTCTTTCTTTTTCTCTTTCTCCCTCTTTTTTGTATTCACTGCTTTTTCTTGCTTCAAGAATCATTTTTATGATTTTTCAGATCCTCAATAACATGTCTCCTTTTTCATCATTCTTTCAAGAGCCAACATTCATGAACAACAAATTCAAAAGACTTATGCACTGTTCAAGCATACATTCAGAAAACAAAAGTGTTGCCACCACATCAAAATAATTAATCTGTTATAAAATTTAAAATTCATGCAATTCTTCTCTTTTTCAATTAAGAACATTTTTCATTTTATGAAAGGTGATGGATTCATAGGACATTCATAACTTTAAGGCATAGACACTAAAACACTAATGATCATGAGTCATAAACATAAATAAACATAAGCATAATTTTCGAAAAAAACAGAAAAATAAAGAACAAGGAGATTAAAGAACAAGGAGATTAAAGAACGGGTCCACCTTAGTGATGGCGGCTTGTTCTTCCTCTTGAAGATCTTATGGAGTGCTTGAGCTCCTCAATGTCTCTTCCTTGCCTCTGTTGCTCCTCTCTCATGATTCTTTGATCTTCTCTAATTTCATGGAGGAGAATGGAATGTTCTTGGTGCTCCACCCTTAGTTGTCCCATGTTGGAACTCAATTCTCCTAGGGAGGTGTTGATTTGCTCCCAATAGTTTTGTGGAGGAAAGTGCATCCCTTGAGGTATCTCAGGGATTTCATGATGAGTGGGATCTCTTGTTTTCTCCATCCTTTTCTTAGTGATGGGCTTGTCCTCATCAATGAGAATGTCTCCCTCTATGTCAACTCCAACTGAATAACAGAGGTGACAAATGAGATGAGAAAAGGCTAACCTTGCCAAGGTAGAGGACTTGTCCGCCACCTTATAGAGTTCTTGGGCTATAACCTCATGAACTTCTACTTCCTCTCCAATCATGATGCTATGAATCATGATGGCCCGATCTATAGTAACTTCAGACCGGTTGCTAGTGGGAATGATTGAGCGTTGGATAAACTCCAACCATCCCCTAGCCACGGGCTTGAAGTCATGCCTTCTTAGTTGAACCGGCTTCCCTCTTGAATCTCTCTTCCATTGAGCGCCCTCTTCACAAATGTCTATGAGGACTTGGTCCAACCTTTGATCAAAGTTGACCCTTCTAGTGTAAGGATGTTCATCTCCTTGCATCATAGGCAAGTTGAACGCCACCCTCACACTTTCCGGACTAAAATCCAAGTATTTCCCCCGAACCATAGTAAGATAATTCTTTGGATCCGGGTTCATACTTTGGTCATGG
>NC_029773.3:61009803-61010147 GCF_000817695.3 Arachis duranensis
TTGGTGATCCATGCATTGGCATAGAACTCTTGAACCATTAAGATTCTGACTTGTTGAATGGGGTTGGTAAGAACTTCCCAAACTCTTCTTCGGATCTCATGTCGGATCTCCGGATATTCACTCTTTTTGAGTTTGAAAGGGACCTCGGGGGTCACCTTCTTCAAGGCCACAACTTCATAAAAGTAGTCTTGATGCACCATTGAGATGAATCTCTCCATCTCCCATGACTCGAAGGTGGAAGCTTTTGCCTTCCCTTTCCTCTTTCTAGAGGTTTCTTCGGCCTTGGATGCCATAAATGGTTATGGAAAAACAAAAAGCAATGCTTTTACCACACCAAACTTAAA
>NC_029773.3:61011348-61011633 GCF_000817695.3 Arachis duranensis
GGGAACTCATTGGAGGCCAGTGAACGTCCATTGAGGCCTTCCTCAGTGGCGCTCAATGCCTCTTCCTCCTCTCCAAATTCAAACATGTAGGTCATGTTAATGGCCTTGCACTCTCCTTTTGGATTCTCTTCTGTATTGTTTGGAAGAGTGCTAGGAGGGAGTTCAGTAATTTTCTTACTCAGCTGACCCACTTGTGCCTCCAAATTTCTAATGGAGGACCTTGTTTCAGTCATGAAACTTTGAGTGGTTTTGATTAGATCAGAGACCATGGTTGCTAAGTCAGAA
>NC_029773.3:61011857-61012173 GCF_000817695.3 Arachis duranensis
CACCTTTTCCATTGAAGGGTTCTCAGGATCATAAGCTTCTTCTTCAGATGAAGCGTCCTTAGTACTGCCTGGTGCAGCTTGTATTCCAGACAGATTTTGAGAAATCATATTGACTTGCTGAGTCAATATTTTGTTCTGAGCCAATATGGCATTTAGAGTATCAATCTTAAGAACTCCTTTCTTCTGATTTGTCCCATTGTTCACAGGATTCCTTTCAGAAGTGTACATGAATTGGTTATTTGCAACCATTTCAATCAGTTCTTGAGCTTCTGCAGGCGTCTTCTTCAGATGAAGAGAGCCTCCAGCAGAACTATCT
>NC_029773.3:61012265-61013345 GCF_000817695.3 Arachis duranensis
ATTGAGAAAGCATGTCAGAAGGACATTTTCTGATCAATTGTTTGTATCTTCCCCAAGCTTCATAGAGGGATTCACCTTTCTTCTGTCTGAAGGTTTGGGCTTTCCACTCTAAGCTTGCTCAATTTTTGAGGTGGAAAGAACTTTGCCAAGAAGGCATTGACTAGATTTTCCCAAGAGTTCAGGCTTTCTTTAGGTTGTGAGTCTAACCATATCCTAGCTCTGTCTCTTACAGCAAAAGGGAATAGCATAAGTCTGTAGACCTCAGGGTCAACCCCATTAGTCTTGACAGTGTCACAGATTTGCAAGAATTCAGCTAAGAACTGATGAGGATCTTCTAATGGAAGTCCATGAAACTTGCAATTCTGTTGCATTAGAGAAACTAATTGAGGCTTAAGCTCAAAGTTGTTTGCTCCAATGGCAGGGATAGAGATGCTTCTCCCATAGAAGTCGGGAGTAGGTGCAGTAAAGTCACCCAGCACCTTCCTTGCATTGTTGGCATTGTTGTTGTTTTCAGCTGCCATGTCTTCTTCTTTGAAGATTTCTGTTAGGTCCTCTACAGAGAATTGTGCTTTAGCTTCTCTTAGCTTTCGCTTCAAGGTCCTTTCAGGTTCAGGGTCAGCCTCAACAAGAATGCTTTTGTCTTTGCTCCTGCTCATATAAAAGAGAAAAGAACAAGAAAGTATAGAATCCTCTATGTCACAGTATAGAGATTCCTTGAGGTGTCAGAGGAAAAGAAAAATAGAAGGAAGAGGTAGAAAAATCCGAACTTATCAAGGAAAGATGGAGTTCGAATTGTGCATCAAGGAGGAGTGTTAGTCCATAAATAGAAAGATGTGAAAAGAGGGGAAGAAATTTTTAAAAATAAATTAAAAGATTTTTAAAAACATTTTGAAAAACACTAATTGATTTTCGAAAACCAAGAGTGGAAAAGAAATCAAGTGATTTTATTGAAAAAGATTTTGAAATAAGAAATTAAAAAGATATGATTGAAAACTATTTTGAAAAATATGTGATTTAAGAAGATATGATTGAAAAGTTATGGTTTTAAAGAGATGTGATTGAGAAGATATGATTTGAAAA
>NC_029773.3:61013473-61014757 GCF_000817695.3 Arachis duranensis
AACATACTTGAAATGTTGAATCAAATCATTAATTGATAGCAAGTATTTTTGAAAATGGAAAGAAATTGATTTTGAAAAAGATTTGATTGAAAAGATATGATTTGAAAAATATTTGATTTTGAAAAATTTTTGAAAACTTGAAAAAAATTTGAATTGAAAACAGAATCTTCCCTCTTGTGCCATCCTGGCGTTAAACGCCCAGAATGGTGCACATTCGGGCGTTTAACGCCCAAAGCTCTACCCTTTTGGGCGTTAAACGCCCAGCTAGGCACCCTGGCTGGCGTTTGAACGCCAGTTTGCCTTCCTCACTGGGCATTTTGAACGCCCAGCTTTTTCTGTATAATTCCTCTGCTGTATGTTCTGAATCTTCAATTCTCTGTATTATTGACTTGAAAAGACACAAATAAATTTTTTTTTTGGATTTTTAATAATGAGGAATAATCAAAATGCAACTAAAATCAAATAACAATGCATGCAAGACACCAAACTTAGCAGTTTGTATACCATTGACACTAAAAAAGAGAATGCGCATGAGAAACACAAAACACTCAAGTCAAGAGAATTCAAAGATCAGAGCAAGGAAATCATCAAGAACATCTTGAAGATCACTTACGACACATGAATGAATGCAAGAAGAACAGAAACATGCAGTTGACACCAAACTTAACATGAGACACTAGACTAAACAAGAAACATACAATATTTTTGGTTTTTATGATTTTGTAATATTTTTTTTTGTGAAACATAAAAATATTTTTGATTTTAAGATTTTATAATTTTTTTTGGATTTTTCGAAAATTGAGTGGAAAAGAAAATAAGGATATTAAAATTCGTAATAAGAATTTCCAGGAATCATGCAATGTTAGTTTAAAGCTTTAGTCTAAAAAGATTAGACATGGCTAGCCAAGCTTCAACAGGACATTACATTCAAGAGCTAAATTGATGAAAATCAATCAGCTTTGGTGATGATAAGAACATCACCTTGAAACACTAGAATTCATTCTTAAGAATTCTGAAAAAATACCTAATCTAAGCAACAAGATGAACCGTCAGTTGTCAAAACTCAAACAATCCCCGGCAACGGCGCCAAAAACTTGGTGCACGAAATTGTGATCATCAATGGCGCCATCAACATGGTACGTGGTGGACGAAATTGTGATTGCCCTCTTTGTATTTGCATGAGATTTATTTAATGGCTCTTTGGCATATGTGATCACAACTACGTTCAACTTAACCAGCAAGTGTACTGGGTCATCCAAGTAATACCTTACGTGAGTAACGGTC
>NC_029773.3:61015027-61015322 GCF_000817695.3 Arachis duranensis
TGGCAAGCTGTATGTAGGGCATCACCGTTGTCAATGGCTACATCCCATCCTCTCAGTGAAAACGTTCCTATGCTCTGTCACTGCACGGCTAATCATCTGTCGGTTCTCAATCAGGTTGGAATAGAATCCCTTGATTCTTTTGCGCTTGTCATCACGCCCAGCCTTCAGGAGTTTGAAGCTCGTCACAGCCATTCAATCCCATAATCATACTCGGAATACCATAGACAAGGTTTAGACTTTCCGGATCCTCATGAATGCCGCCATCTATCTAGCTTATACCACGAAGATTCTGTTG
>NC_029773.3:61016323-61016658 GCF_000817695.3 Arachis duranensis
CCTACTGTCTTCATCCAATCCTTCTTACTCCTTTCCATGGCAAGCTGTATGTAGGATTTCACCGTTGTCAGTGGCTACCTCTCATCCTCTCAGTGAAAATGTTCAACGCACCATGTCACGGCACGGCTAATCATCTGTCGGTTCTCAATCAGGTTGGAGTATAATCCATTGATTCTTTTGCGTCTGTCACTAACGCCCAGCCTTCAGGAGTTTGAAGCTCGTCACAGTCATTCAATCATTGAATCCTACTCAGAATACCACAGACAAGGTTTAGACTTTTCGGATTCTCTTGAATGCCGCCATCAGTTCTAGCTTATACCACGAAGATTCTGATC
>NC_029773.3:61016904-61022607 GCF_000817695.3 Arachis duranensis
AATCTATGGTGTGTAGAAACTCCACCGTTGAAAATACATAAGAACAAGGTCTAGGCATGGCCGAGAGGCCAGCCCCCCAAACGTGATCAAAAGATCTAAAGATCAAAAGATCCAAAGGTTAAAAGATCTAAAAATCAAAAGATGAAAATACAATAGCAAAAGGTCCTATTTGTAGAGAACTAGTAGCCTAGGGTTTACAGAAATGAGTAAATGACATAAAAATCCACTTCCAGGCCCACTTGGTGTGTGCTTGGGCTGAGCATTGAAGCATTTTTCGTGTAGATACTTCTCTTGGAGTTAAACGCCAGCTTTTATGCCAGTTTGGGTATTTAACTCCCATTCTTGTGCCAGTTTCGGCGTTTAACGCTGGGCAGTTTTGAGCTGATTTGGAATGCCGGTTTGGGCCATCAAATCTCGGGCAAAGTATAGACTATTATATATTGCTGGAAAGCCCAGGATGTCTAATTTCCAACGCCGTTGAGAGCGCGCCAATTAGGCTTCTGTAGCTCCAGAAAATCCACTTCGAGTGCAGGCAGGCCAGAATCCAACAGCATCTGCAGTCCTTTTCAGCCTCTGAATCAGATTTTTGCTCAAGTCCCTCAATTTCAGCCAGAAAATACCTGAAATCACAGAAAAACACACAAACTCATAGTAAAGTCCAGAAAAGTGAATTTTAACTAAAAACTAATAAAAATATACTAAAAACTAACTAAAACATACTGAAAACATACTAAAAATAATGCCAAAAAGCGTATAAATTATCCGCTCATCAAATGCCAAGTTATAACGTGTTATGGGCGTTAAACTCTGGTTCGTGAC
This sequence comes from Arachis duranensis, assembly GCF_000817695.3. Taxonomy (NCBI): domain Eukaryota; kingdom Viridiplantae; phylum Streptophyta; class Magnoliopsida; order Fabales; family Fabaceae; genus Arachis; species Arachis duranensis. The sequence goes on from NC_029773.3 coordinate 61,017,724, forward strand.
GTGTTTCTGGCATTTGACTCTAGAATGCAGCATATAACTGGCGTTGAGCGCCAGTTTACGTCGTCAAATCTCAAATAAAGTATAAACTATTATATATTTCTGGAAAGCTCTGGATGTCTACTTTCCAACGCCGTTGAGAGCGTCCCATTTGGAGTTATGCAGCTCCAAAAAATCCATTTCGAGTGTAAGGAGGTCAGATTCCAACAGCATCAGCAGTCCTTTGTCAGCCTTCTTATCAGAGTTTTGCTTAGGTCCCTCAATTTCAGCCAGAAAATACCTGAAATCACAGAAAAACACACAAACTCATAGTAAAGTCCAGAAATGTGAATTTAGCATAAAAACTAATGAAAACATCCCTAAAAGTAACTAGATCATACTAAAAACTACCTAAAAACAATGCCAAAAAGCGTATAAATTTTCCCTAAAAGTTTTGGCATCTCACTTTTTTCTTTGAAGTTCAGAATGATTAGCTTCCCTAAAAGTTCAGAATGTACTTTGCGCGAGCGCGCCGATGCTCGAACATGATTTTTTAAGGGGTCACGTGACCTGGGCGTGGAGACAGTTGGAGATCCCATTTTGGGGAAGTGCCTTGGCGGGAGAAGCTTAAATGACCAGGGGTTAAAGGGTTAAAGGACTTTTTAGCTCATTTTTACATGTTTCTAGATTTTTCTCCTTGTGGTAGTTACACTCTTGGGTAGAGAGGGAGATCTCAAGCTCTCATTAGGGTTCATCTTCTTCAATTTCTGAATTCTCAATCACTCTTTGGTGAGATCAACTTGCAATTCTCAATTTACTTTGTTCCTATTATAGATCTTCTTCTCTAATCTCAATTAGTGCTTGTAATTGATCAATTCTCATAGATCTTAGATTCAACTTTGTGGTTTTGGATTCTATCAATTTCTTGAGAAGTTCATTTCTATTGTTGTTCTTTGTAAAATTTGTTAATTTCTTGCGTTGAAGTGCTTTTAATTCTAATTTCTTCTCATTCTTACTATGTCTTTCATCCTTGCTCATCAAGTGTTTGATAAAATGCCAATACTAGTTATGGAGTAAAAGTTTCTTACTTGGCATAGGGGTTTGGACCATTAGAGAACGTTGAATAGTTTATGTCAATTGTTGATTGGGAATTAGGAATTGCTAATTGACTTGGAGTGCACTAAAGCTAGATTTCCCTAGGGTAAAACTAGGACTTGTGACTCAAGTTAGTTAATCTCATTTGACTTTCCTCTATACCTAGGGGTTAACTAAATGAAGTAAAACCTAATTGTTATCATCATTGAAGAAACTATAATGATAGAATTTCTAATGCCAACCCTAGGCCAAGTCTTTTAATATTGATAGTTTACCATCTATTCTCTCTAAACATCTAAAAGAATCATAACAAAGCTTCCTAATCAATAATATGCATTCTCTAGCAATTCCAAGGGAGGACAACTCGGGAGAGTAGTACTCTCGGTTATAGATTGTAAGATTGTTTGATGCGAAGTTGTGAATGTTGATTAGACTATACTCACGATCATATCCATTATTGAATTCTAAATCGGCATGCTAAATTTCGTTTATCAAAATGGCGCCGTTGCCGGGGAGTTGCTTAGTGTGCCATGTTATTGTTTAGAGTAAATATGTGTATATGTACATAGTGCATTTCATTGTAATTCTTTGTTCAAATAACTAAACCCCATCATTACCATGAGTTTTACTTCTCCTTCATTGCATGACACGTTCACAACCGAATCCGAGCTTAGTCCCATTTGATCCGGAAATAGAACGAACTTTGCTTCATATTAGACAAGCTCGGAAGCGGTTAACTTTTGGGGAAGGTGAAAAGGTTTTCACCACCTTACCCACCTTATTAAAAGTAAATATTGAACTGTCACTCGAAGAAGGCAATAACCATTCTCCCATCAATATCACTAACAATTCTTCTTTTGCTTTAGGTACTAACACCATGGCCGCTCCGAGGAGAGTTACTATCAAAGAAGCGGGTGCACCGGATTATGTTCTTCAACCCCTTCATGTAACTCACCCCAACTTGAATGCAAACTTTGAACTGAAGACCACTTTGATCAACCTCCTACCTAAGTTCCATGGACTTCCCGCACAAGACCCTATTCGACATCTCAAAGATTTTCATCGTATATGCTCAACAACTAGACGGGAAGGATCCGATGAGGTTGCTATATGGCTGTTTGCTTTCCCTTTCTCTCTTGAGGACAAGGCTCAAGAATGGTTCTACACCCTATCTAGTGAAGTCACTTCCGATTGGGACTTACTTAGAAGAGGATTCTTGGATAAATTCTTGCCCCCGGAAAAGATGGATAGGCTAAGGAAGGAAATGTCATGTATTGTACAAGGTGAAACGGAACCACTATACGAATATTGGGAACGGTTTCGTAAGCTACTAGACGCATGCCCTAATCACATGATTGACACTCAAGTGTTGCTTGGATACATATGTCAAAGGATGCGAGAACAAGATAGAACTCTCTTGGACACTTCTAGCAATGGCTCTTTGTCTAAATATAAAACAGCGGAGGAGGCATGGCAACTTATCATCGACTTAGCCGAATCCAATCAACATATGAGACGAAGAGTCAACCGCCCAAAAACCGTGAATGAGGTATCAACTAGTGGCGAAACCACCGCTCTAACCAAATCCTTGAGCGAAATGACATCCATCTTGAGGCAACTCCAACTGAGCCAACAACAACCACAACAACCTCAACCATACCAACAACAACCTCCACCCCCTCAACAATACAATCAACAATTGGTCCCTCAGAAAGTGTGTGGCATTTGTTCATGCTATTCCCACTACACGGATGAGTGCCCAAGCCTTCAAGAAGACAACACCTTGGCGGCTACTCACAATTTCTATGACCGCCCAAATCAAAGGTACTACCAAGGCGGTAATCCTAACCAAGGGTATACCCTTATCAAGGAGGAAGCTACAATCAAGGGAGTGGCAATCAAAATCAAAATTGGAGGGACAATCATCAACAAAGAAATAGGGACAACAACAACAACAACGGAGGTGGCCAAAGATAGAACAACAACAACTCACAAAATCGGCCACCATACAACCAACAAAACCAACCATACAACCAACAAACCCAACCATACAACCAACAAAACCAACAAAGAAACTACCAAACATACCAAACACCACATCAAAGACCACCACCCAACCAATCACAAGCCCCTCAACTCACATACCCGACCTCCCCATCTAACCAAGATGATACACTCCGGACCATCATTCAAGGCCAAAAGGAACTACAAAGCACACTTGCTTCCGGTCTCACTGGCCTCACCTCTACACTACAAGCCCTTCTCACACGCATGGACCCACCATCAAATCCCACTCCTCAACCCCCAACCCAAAGCGTCATCCCCTCTCAACCTCAACCCAATCCTAAGGGAGGCATCAATGCCATCACCCTAAGATCCGGAACACAATTAAAAGAGAAGGGAGCAAAGGATTCAAATCCCATCCCAACCGCTCAAAGGGATGAGGGAATAGATATAGAAGAGGTAGTGGAAGAGGAGGCACCACAAGTCATAGTTGAGAATGAAGAAACTCAACCAACAAAAGAGGCCCCCAAGACAAAGAGAACCTTGGAAGAAGAAATTGCTCAACCACTCCCATTTCCAACACTTGCAAAGAAAGCTAAGAAGCGCATAGAGCTTGACCCCAAAATGATAGAAATGTTCAAAAAAGTCGAGGTAACCATTCCCCTCTTTGATGCTATCCATCAAGTTCCTAGATATGCAAAATTCCTCAAAGATCTATGCATGAACAAGGACAAAATTCTTGAATTGGAAACCATCCCATTGGGGAGTTCTATTTCCGCTTTAATGGGAGCATTGCCCGAGAAATGTGATGACCCGGGCCCTTGTATGGTTACTTGCACCGTCAATGGAGTTCGATCCTTAGATTGTATGTGTGATCTCGGCGCATGCATTAGCATTATGCCGCTCTCTGTCTACCAAATATTGAAGTTACCACCGCTAAAAAGGTCGGCGGCGAGATTTGTCCTAGTGGATAAAAGTATAATAACCGTAGCGGGTGTGGCGGAAGATGTATTGGTGAATATTAAAGGGTTGGTGTTTCCGATTGACTTCTATGTCCTTGAGATGCCATCAAATGAACCCGAGAGAGCATCATCTATCTTACTTGGAAGACCATTTTTGAGGACTTCTAGATTTAAGCTAGACGCCTACTCGGGAACCTACTCATTTGAGATAGATGGGAGGGTCGTGAGTTTTAGCCTAGAAGAAGCAATGAAGCATCCACCAGAGAATCACTCTCTATTCTGGTGTGACCTAATCGACAACATTGTTGCCAAAGTACACCTTGCAAAATTGGATGAGAAGTGCATGACTTGCAAAGTTAGATGAGAAGTACATGATTGAAGAAGCAAACGAAGATCCAAGCAAACTAAACACCACACACCATACAAACCATCCGAAAACTCAAACTTCAAAGAATGACAAAAAGATGGAATTGAAGCCACTACCACCCCACCTAAGGTACTCATATCTTGATGAAGCCCAAAAGCTCCCCGTGATAATTGCAAAAGAGCTAACCCCTCAACAAGAAGAAAAGTTGCTAGATGTCTTGAGGAAAAACAAAAGGGCAATCGGGTGGAGTTTGGCAGATCTAGTGGGAATAAGCCCCCAAGTATGCGAGCACCACATATTTCTTGAAGACGGAGCAAGACCGGTCCGACAACCTCAAAGGAGACTTAATCCAACCATTCTTGAGGTTGTGAAAAAGGAAGTCACTCGGTTACTTGAGGCGGACATCATCTATCCCATCTTGGATAGCGAGTGGGTAAGCCCGGTCCAAGTGGTGCCAAAGAAATCCAGGGTGACCACAAT
>NC_029773.3:61022700-61028403 GCF_000817695.3 Arachis duranensis
CCACTACCATTTATTGATCAAATGCTTGATCGATTAGCCGGTAAATCATATTATTGCTTTCTTGATGGTTACTCCGGATACTTCCAAATACACATTGCTCTAGAGGACCAAGAAAAAACCACATTTACATGCCCCTTTGGAACGTATGCCTACAAGCGTATGCCATTTGGCCTATGCAACGCACCGGCAACGTTTCAAAGATGCATGATGAGCTTATTTGCGGACTTCCTAGAGCAATGTATGGAAGTTTTCATGGACGATTTTAGCATGTATGGTGACTCATTTGATCATTGCTTAGGCAACCTTGAAAAAGTCTTGGAGAGATGCACCAAAACAAACCTTGTCTTAAATTTTGAAAAATGTCATTTCATGGTTAAACAAGGCATTGTTTTGGGACACATCATTTCAAAAGAAGGCATCTTCGTAGATCCGGCAAAAATAAATGTCATATCTAGTTTACCTTACCCCTCCTCCGAGAGGGAAGTCTGCTCCTTTCTTGGACATGCAGGATTCTACCGGAGGTTCATCAAAGACTTTAGCAAAGTAGCCTTACCTCTCTCTCGACTACTACAAAAGGACACTGAATTTGAGCTGAGCAAAGAGTGTATGGAAGCATATGACAAGCTTAAAGTGGCGTTGACATAAGCTCCTATTGTACGAGGGCCGAATTGGACTCAACCATTTGAAATCATGTGTGATGCTTCGAATTATGCGGTAGGAGCCGCGTTAGCACAACGCGAAGGTAAGATTCCCTATGTTATAGCTTATGCTTCCAAAACACTAGATGGGGCCCAATCCAACTACACTACTACCGAAAAGGAACTCCTAGCTATCGTTTTTGCTTTGGACAAGTTCCGATCCTATCTTCTTGGTTCCAAGGTAGTAGTGTACTTGGACCATGCGGCATTAAAGTACTTGTTGACCAAAAAGGAATCAAAACCAAGATTAATTCGATGGGTGCTTTTGTTACAAGAATTTGACTTGGAGATCAAGGATAGGAGTGGTTCCCAAAACTTAGTAGCGGACCATTTAAGTCACATCGAACACACAAAAAGCGACACCACTCCTATCAATGACTCTTTTCCTCTAGATGGTTTGCACTCAATCTCGGAAGTAGTTCCTTGGTATGCTCCCATAGCAAACTACTTGGTTTCACACACCTTCCCTCCTAACCTCAACAAACATCAAAAGGATAAGCTGAAAAGCGAATCCAAATACTATGTTTGGGACGATCCTTATTTATGGAGGTGTGGGGCGGACCAAATAGTGCGACGGTGCATATCCCAAACCGAATTCCAAGCAATCTTGGAAGCTTGCCATTCTTCCGAAGGCGGTGGCCACTACGGCCCCCAAAGAACGGCAAGAAAGGTCCTTGATTGCGGATTTTGGTGGCCAACCCTTCTCAAAGACACTTCCCTTTATTGCAAATCTTGTCCCCAATGTATTCGGTTTGGAAATATTTCTAGGAAGGACGAAATCCGCCAACAAAATATGCTTTTTTGTGAAATTTTTGATGTATGGGGAATCGACTTCATGGGACCATTTCCAAATTCCAATGGCTTTCTCTATATTTGTTAGCCGTCGATTATGTGTCAAAATGGGTGGAGGCAATCCCCACCCGAACGGATGATGCTCATGTTGTTTTTTCTTTTGTGAGGAACAATATCATTTGTCGTTTTGGCTCTCCTAGAGCAATCATAAGTGACCAAGGATCCCATTTTTGCAACAAGAAAATGGACGGCCTCATGAGAAAGTATGGAATCACACACAAAATTGCCACGGCCTACCACCCACAAACAAGCGGCCAAGCTGAGGTTTCTAATCGAGAAATTAAACATGTGTTGGAAAGAATTGTGAAGCCGAATAGGAAGGATTGGAGCACTAAGCTCCCCGATGCACTTTGGGCATATCGAACGGCCTACAAAACACCCATTGGCATGAGCCCTTTTAGGCTTGTATACGGTAAAGCATGCCATTTGCCGGTAGAAATCAAACACAAAGCCTATTGGGCCATAAAGGAATGCAATATGAGTTTGGATGGAGCCAGAGTAGAGAGAAAGCTTCAATTGGCAGAACTAGAATGCTTAAGACTAGAAGCCTATGACAATTCTAGACTCTACAAGGAAAAGATGAAAGCCATTCATGACAAGAACATTAGGAGAAGAGAATTTAGACCCGGTGAGCTAGTCCTCGTTTACAACTCAAGATTAAGATTGCTACCCGGAAAGCTTAGATCAAGATGGGATAGACCTTACCAAGTAAAGAAAGTAGAACCTTACGGGATTTACCACTTGCGCCACCCATCAAGCCCGGACATTTTCAAGGTAAATGGGCACCGTCTCAAATTATACCATGGTGAGCAAAGAAAGAACTCCAAGGAAATTGAAGTGTTCCTCTTGAGGGATGCACCTCTTGAACAAGAACCTTGAGCTAGTAGAAGTCCAACTTAAGGACGGTAAACAAAAGTGCTAGGTGGGAGACACCCCACCATGGTAAGATCTACCATTTGTACATAGCCAATAAATTCTTCCTTGATTGATACTTTCCCAAGTCTTGACTTCATGTTTTGTAGCTAGGTATTTGATGAAGTTGTAGCTAGATTTGACTTCAAACCTGTTTCAATTGTTGAGTTTGTTTGGTACTTTATCATGTAGAACAGGGTTACTATAGTGCTTGAGTGGCTGTTTGGAGGGTTGGAGGGCTTGAATTGGTACAAGAACATGAAAACTTTGAAATAGCCCCTTCCCGCGCAAGCGCGCACCTGGCGCGTTGATGAGCGGATAATTTATACGCTTTTTGGCATTGTTTTAGTATGTTTTTAGTATATTTTAGTTAGTTTTTAGTATACTTTTATTAGTTTTTAGTTAAAATTCACTTTTCTAGACTTTACTATGAGTTTGTGTGTTTTCTGTGATTTCAGGTATTTTCTGGCTGAAATTGAGGGTCTTGAGCAAAAATTTGATTCAGAGGCTGAAAAGGACTGTAGATGCTGTTGGATTCTGACCTCCCTGCACCCTAAGTGGATTTTCTAGAGCTACAGAAGCCCAATTGGCGCGCTCTCAACGGCGTTGGAAAGTATACATCCTGGGCTTTCCAGCAATATATAATAGTTCATACTTTGCCCGAAATTTGATGGCCCAAACCGGTGTTGCAAATCAGCTTCAGAACTCCCAGCGTTTAACGCTGGAACTGGCATAAAAATTGGAGTTAAACGCCCAAACTGGCATAAAAGCTGGCGTTTAACTCCAGAAAAAGTCTCTACACATGAAAGCTTCAATGCTCAGCCCAAGCACACACTAAGTGGACCCAGAAGTGGATTTTTACGTCATTTACTCATTTCTATATACCCTAGGTTACTAGTTCACTATTAATAGGATCTTTTGACATTGTATCTGTACCTCATGACACTTTACACGTTTCTCATTGTATCTTCTACGGCATGAGTCTCTAAACCCCATGGTTGGGGGTGAGGAGCTCTGCTGTGTCTTGATGGATTAATGCAATTACTACTATTTTTCATTCAATCATGCTTGCCTCCATTCTAAGATATCACTTGTTCCTTAACCTGATGAATGTGATGATCCGTGACACTCATCACCATTCTCACCTATGAACGTGAGCCTGACAACCACCTCCGTTCTAATTTAGATTGAGTAGATATCTCTTGGATTCCTTAATCAGAATCTTCGTGGTATAAGCTAGAATTGATGGCGGCATTCAAGAGAATCCGGAAGGTCTAAACCTTGTCTGTGGTATTCTGAGTAGGATTCAATGATTGAATGACTTTGACGAGCTTCAAACTCCTGAGGGCGGGGCGTTAGTGACAGACGCAAAAGAATCACTGGATTCTATTCCAACCCGATTGAGAACCGACAGATGATTAGCCGTGCTGTGACAGAGCGCGTTGAACATTTTCACTGAGAGGATGGGAGGTAGCCACTGACAACGGTGAAACCCTACATACAGCTTGCCATGGAAGGAGCCTTGCGTGCTTGAAGAAGAAGACAGTAGGAAAGTAGAGGTTCAGAAGATAGAGCATCTCCAAAACCTCAACCTTTTCCCCATTACTGCAAAACAAGTACTTATTTCATGTTCTTCTGCTTTTCACAATCAAACCTGACAATTATTGATATCCTGACTAAGAGTTACAAGATAACCATAGCTTGCTTCAAGCCGACAATCTCCGTGGGATCGACCCTTACTCACGTAAGGTATTACTTGGACGACCCAGTGCACTTGCTGGTTAGTTGTGCGGGATTGCAAAAGTGTTATTGCAATTTTGTGCACCAAGTTTTTGGCGCCGTTGCCGGGGATTGTTCGAGTTTGGACAACTGACGGTTTATCTTGTTGCTTAGATTAGGACTGTTTTATTTTTGTTGGTTTAGAGTCTTTTATTTGAGTTTAGTTTCATATTTTAAGTTTGGTGTCAATTGCATGCTTTTGTTTTCTTTTGATTTTTCGAATTTGCATGTCCCTAGTCCCTTTTTTATCTTTAAAAATTCTAAGTTTGGTGTCTTCTTTTTGTTTTCCCTTAAGTTTTCGAAAATTTGTGTCTGATTTTCTAAAAATTTTAAGTTTGGTGTCATTTTGTTGTTTTTCTCTTTCCTCATTTCAAAAATCAAATCTTCTTCAAAATAATTTTCAATCATATCTTTTCAATTGCTAATTCCAAAATCTTCTTAATTGACTAATTGATTTAGTTTTCAATTTTCCTTGATCTTGTATTAGTTTTCGAAAATTTATTTTGTTTTCCTTTTGTTTTATTTTAATTTTTTTCGGTCAAAAAAATATTTTACTTTACTTGTGAATTCATATCATATTCCCTTTCTCCATCATGGATCTAAGTGGAATTGAACAGTCCAGAAGGACTCTGGGGTCATATGCTAACCCCATTACAGCTGCATATTGGAGTAGCATCTGTATACCTCCCATTAAAGCAAGCAGCTTTGAGCTAAATCCTCAACTCATTATCATGGTGCAGCAAAATTGCCAGTATTCCGGTCTTCCACAGGAAGAACCAACTGAGTTTCTGGCACAATTCTTACAAATTGCTGACACAGTACGTGATAAAGAGGTGAATTTTTACAAATTGCTGACACAGTACGTGATAAATAGGTGGATCAGGATCTCTACAGACTATTACTGTTTCTATTTGCTGTAAAGGATCAAGCTAAGAGGTGGTTGAATAACCAACCTACAACAAGCATAAAGACATGGAGACAGTTATCAGACAAATTCCTGAATCAGTTTTACCCTCCAAAAAGGATGACACAGCTAAGGCTGGACATCCAAGGCTTTAAACAAGAGGATAATGAATCCCTTTATAATGCCTGGGAGAGGTGTAGAGGTATGCTAAGAAAATGCCCCTCTGAAATGTTTTCAGAGTGGGTATAGCTGGACATCTTCTACTATGGGCTTACAGAAAAAGCTCAGATGTCTTTAGACCACTCAGCTGGTGGATCTATACATATGAGGAAGACGATTGAAGAGGCTCAAGAGCTTATAGATACTGTTGCTAGAAATCAATATTTGTACTCTAGCAATGAGTTCTCTACAAAAAAAGAAGTTATGGTAGTAGCCACTGATCCTAATCCTCAAGAACAGATGGTTGAGCTTAATCAGTAATTACAACTGATGACAAAACAGTTAGCAGAATTTAAAGAAATGCTCCAAGAAACTAAAATTGCTAACAGGAACATAGAA
>NC_029773.3:61029130-61031027 GCF_000817695.3 Arachis duranensis
GAAAGCTTGGGTTGACTGAAGAAGTCAAACCAACCCGGATATGCCTCCAACTTGCTGATGGCTCCATTAAATATCCATCAGGCATAATAGAGGACATGATTGTCAAGGTTGGGCCATTCGCCTTTCCAACTGACTTTGTGGTGCTGGAAATGGAGGAGCACAAGAGTGCAACTCTCATTCTAGGAAGACCTTTCCTAGCAACTGGACGAACTCTCATTGATGTACAAAAAGGGGAAGTAACCTTGAGAGTCAATGATGATGAGTTCAAGTTGAATGCTGTAAAAGCTATGCAGCATCCAGACACACCAAATGACTGCATGGGCGCTGACATTATTGACTCTTTGGTAGAAGAGGTCAATATGACTGAAAGTCTAGAATCAGAGCTAGAGGACGTCTTCAAGGATGTTTAGCCTGATCAGGAAGAACCAGAGGAAACAAAGGAATTTTTGAAAATTCCTCAGGAGGAGGATAAGCCTCCCAAACCTGAACTCAAACCACTACCACCATCCCTAAAGTATGCATTTCTAGGAGAAGGTGACACTTTTCGAGTGATTATAAGCTCTGCTTTAAATCCACAGGAAGAGGAAGCACTGATTCAAGTGCTAAGGACACACAAGACAGCTCTTGGGTGGTCCATAAGTGATCTTAAGGGCATTAGCCCAGCAAGATGCATGCACAAGATCCTATTGGAGGATAATGCCAATCCAGTGGTCCAACCACAAAGGCGGCTAAATCCAGCCATGAAGGAGGTGGTGCAGAAAGAGGTCACTAAATTACTAGAGGCTGGGATTATTTATCCTATTTCTGATAGCCCCTGGGTGAGCCCTGTCTCAGTATATGGAGACTCATTCAGCTCCTGCCTTAACCACCTAGCACTTGTCCTGAAAAGGTGCCAAGAGACTAACCTGGTTTTAAACTGGGAGAAATGTCACTTTATGGTGACTGATGGAATTGTCCTTGGGCACAAAATTTCAAGCAAGGGAATAGAGGTGGATAAGGCAAAGGTAGAAGTAATTGAAAAATTACCACCACCTGCCAATGTTAAGGCAATCAGAAGCTTTCTGGGGCATGCAGGATTCTACAGAAGGTTATAAAGGATTTTTCAAAAATTGCAAAACCTCTGAGCAACCTACTAGCTGCTGACACACCATTTGTGTTTGACACACAGTGTCTGTAGGCATTTGAGACCCTGAAAGCCAAGCTGGTCACAACACCAATCATCTCTGCACCAGACTGGACATTACCATTTGAACTAATATGTGATGCTAGTAACCATGCCATTGGTGCAGTGTTGGGACAGAGGCATAACAAGCTTCTGCACGTCATTTATTATGCCAGCCGTGTTCTAAATGATGCACAGAAGAATTACACAACCACAGAAAAAGAGTTACTTGCAGTGGTCTATGCCATTGCCAAGTTTAGATCCTATCTAGTGGGATCAAAGGTGATTGTGTACACTGACTATGCTGCTCTTAAGTACTTACTCACAAAACAGGATTCAAAACCCAGGCTTATAAGATGGGTGTTGCTTCTGCAAGAGTTTGATATAGAAATAAGAGACAGAAAAGGGACAGAGAACCAAGTAGCTGATCATCTGTCCCGAATAGAACCAGTAGCTGGGGCGTCCCTCCCTTCTATTGAGATCTCTGAGACTTTCTCAGATGAGCAACTCTTTACCATTCAGGAAGCCCCATGGTTTGCAGATATTGCAAATTATAAAGCTGTGAGGTTCATACCACAGGAGTACAGCAGAGTGCAAAGAGAGAAATTAATTTCAGATGCCAAGTACTACCTATGGGATGAGCCATATCTCTTTAAGAGATGTGCAGACGGAATGATCCATAGATGTGTACCCAGAGAGGAAGCACAAAGGATCCTATGGCACTGCCATGGATCA
>NC_029773.3:61031413-61032642 GCF_000817695.3 Arachis duranensis
AGAAAGGATTGGGCAAAGAGCTTGGATGATGCTCTGTGGGCATACAGAACAGCATTCAAGACTCCAATAGGAACCTCACCATACCAACTTGTGTATGGCAAGGCCTGTCATCTGCCCGTGGAACTGGAACATAAAGCCTACTGGGCAACCAGATTCCTAAACCTGGATGCTATGTTAGCTGGTGAAAAGAGATTACTCCAGCTAAATGAGCTAGATGAATTTAGACTCAGTGCCTTTGAAAATGCAAAGATTTATAAGGAAAAGGCAAAGAAGTGGCATGACAAGAAGTTGTCATCCAGAGTCTTTGAGCCAGGACAAAAAGTTCTGCTCTTCAATTCTAGGCTCAGATTGTTCCCAGGAAAACTTAAATCTCGCTGGAGGGGTCCGTATGTGATTACAGAAGTATCACCATATGGATATGTTGAGCTTCAGGATAATGATTCTGACAAGAAGTTCATTGTTAATGGACAAAGAATCAAGCATTATCTTGAAAGCAATTTTGAGCAATAATGCTCAAAACTGAGACTTGAGTAATTCTCAGTGAAGGTCCAGCTAAAGACAATAAAGAAGCGCTTGTTGGGAGGCAACCCAGTGATTAGCAGGGTATCTATTCTGTTTAATCAAGGTTGATACATATTCTAAAAGGGCAATTATCAAAATTGAAGGAATTCACAAAGTTACAGAAGGATTCAGTGCAAAAAGTAGAGAAAAAGAGCTTGCTGGCGAAAAAACGCCAGTAAGGGGTATTTTGGGCGTTAAACGCCAGAATGGGCACCATTCTGGGCGTTTAACGCCAGGTGTGCAGCATCCTGGGTGTTTAGCAAAATGCCCAGTGATAAAGGGATTTCTGGCGTTTAACGCCAGCCAGGGTACCTGGCTGGGCATTAAACGCCCAAATTGGGCAACAAATGGGCGTTAAACGCCAGAATGGATACCATTCTGGGCGTTTAACGCCAGAAAGGCAAGGGGAGGAGATTTTGTTTCCCACTTCAAATTTTTTCAAACTTTCTTGTTTTGATTCATATTTTTTTGCATGAACACATTACAAACTTTCATCATTCACCTTCCAATTTCAAAAATTAAAATCTTCTTCAAATCTATTTCAAATCCTTTCCTAGGCTCTTTCAAAAACTCAATTATCTCCTCAAATTTTTTCCATATCTTCTCAAATCTCCCTCAAATTTTCGAAAACCTCTCCTCCTCTCCTATTTAAACACGTTCGGCCACCC
>NC_029773.3:61033955-61041005 GCF_000817695.3 Arachis duranensis
TGAAACTAGTTGAATTAGTTTGATGTGGTGACAATACTTTTTGTTTTCTGAATGAATGCTTGAACAGTGCATATGTATTTTGAATTTGTTGTTTTAAGAATGTTAAAATTGTTGGCTCTTAAAAGAATGAGGAAAAAGAAAACTGTTATTGAGGATCTGAAAAATCATCAAATTGATTCTTGAAGCAAGAAAAAGCAGTGATTCAAAAAAAATGAAAAAATTTTAGAAGAAAAAGAAAGAAATAAAGTTGTGATCCAAGGCAAAACGAGTGTGCTTAAGAACCCTGGACACCTCTAATTGGAGACTCTAGCAAAGCTGAGTCACAATCTGAAAAGGTTCACCCAATTATGTGTCTTTGGCATGTATGTATCCGGTGGTAATACTGAAAAATAGAGTGCTTTGGGCCACAGCCAAGACTCATAAAGTAGCTATGTTCAAGAATCATAATTCTTAACTAGGAGAATCAATAACACTATCTGAGTTCTGAGTTCCTATGGATGCCAATCATTCTAAACTTCAAAGGATAAAGTGAGATGCCGAAACTGTTCAGAAGCAAAAAGCTACTAGCCCCGCTCATCTAATTGGAGCTAAGTTTCTTTGATATTTTGCAGTCTATAGTATATTCGCTTCTTTTTATTCTATTTTGATTTTCAGTTGCTTGGGGACAAGCAACAATTTAAGTTTGGTGTTGTGATGAGCGGATAATTTATACGCTTTTTGGCATTGTTTTAGTATGTTTTTAGTATATTTTAGTTAGTTTTTAGTTAAAATTCACTTTTCTGGACTTTACTATGAGTTTGTGTGTTTTTCTGTGATTTCAGGTATTTTCTGGGTGAAATTGAGGGTCCTGAGCAAAAATCTGATTCAGAGGCTGAAAAGGACTGTAGATGCTGTTGGATTCTGACCTCCCTGCACTCGAAGTGGATTTTCTAGAGCTACAGAAGCCCAATTGGCGCTCTCTCAATGGCGTTGGAAAGTAGACATCCTGGGCTTTCCAGCAATATATAATAGTCCATACTTTTCCCGAGATTTGATGGCCCAAACCGGCGTTGCAAATCAGCTTCAGAACTCCCAGCGTTTAACGCTGGAACTGGCATAAAAATTGGAGTTAAACGCCCAAACTGGCATAAAAGCTGGCGTTTAACTCCAGAAAAAGTCTCTACACATGAAAGCTTCCTGCTGTGTCTTGATGGATTAATGCAATTACTACTGTTTTTCATTCAATCATGCTTGCCTCCATTCTAAGATATCACTTGTTCCTAAACCTGATGAATGTGATGATCCGTAACACTCATCACCATTCTCACATATGAACGTGTGCCTAACAACCACCTCCGTTCTACTTTAGATTGAGTGAATATCTCTTGGATTCCTTAATCAGAATCTTCGTGGTATAAGCTAGAATTGATGGCGGCATTCAAGAGAATCCGGAAGGTCTAAACCTTGTCTGTGGTATTCTGAGTAGGATTCAATGATTGAATGACTGTGACGAGCTTCAAACCCCTGAAGGCTGGGCGTTAGTGACAGACGCAAAAGAATCACTGGATTCTATTCCAACCCGATTGAGAACCGACAGATGATTAGTCGTGCTGTGACAGAGCGCGTTGAACATTTTCACTGAGAGGATGGGAGGTAGCCACTGACAACAGTGAAACCCTACATACAGCTTACCATGGAAGGAGCCTTGCGTGCTTGAAGAAGAAGACAGTAGGAAAGCAGGGGTTCAGAAGATAGAGCATCTCCAAAACCTCAACCTTTTCCCCATTACTGCAAAACAAGTATTTATTTCATGTTCTTCTGCTTTTCACAATCAAACCTGATAATTATTGATATCCTGACTAAGAGTTACAAGATAACCATAGCTTGCTTCAAGCCGACAATCTCCGTGGGATCGACCCTTACTCACGTAAGGTATTACTTGGACGACCCAGTGCACTTGCTGGTTAGTTGTGCGGGATTGCAAAAGTGTGATTGCAATTTCGTGCACCACGCGTACGCGCATATGAGGCACTTCCGACCATCCATGCGAGCGCGCCACGTGCGCGGACGCGCGGATTGCAAGAATTACCCCTCCATACATTTTCCAGAGAGTTACGCCCACACTACGCCGGCACCATGCCTAAGGCACAGGCCACTCACGCGTGCGCGCACATGGCGCGTACGCACTCTTTTGGCAACTCGCGGATCGACGCGCTAGCGCATCTCGCGCGCGCGCGCCGACCCCCCTGTGCACTCCTGGTACATCTTCCAGAGAGTTGGGCCACTCTCGCGCCTACACTGAGCCCCCAGCACACCACCTCTGCCGCGTGCGCACACTAGGCGCCGACGCGTCAGTCCGCTCCTGACGCTATGGACGCGCCCGCGCCCATGCCGCGCGTGCACCCCTAGTCCTGCAGCAACCTCTAGGCCATTTTTCCAGAGAGTTGAGCCAATCCCAGGCTAATCTCATGCCTGAGGCATAACATCATTGCCGCGTGCGCGCACCTGCCGCGCGCGCACCAGCACCCCTGCAGCCAACCTCTGGTACTTCTTCCAGAAAGTTGTGCCACCTCTGAGCCAATCTTGTGCCACCAGCACAAGCACATGGGCGCCTACGCACATTGTGCGCGCACGCGCCACTACCCTATCCCGCTTTTCTGCGCGGGCGCACACCGTGCGCGCACACGTGGATACCCGACGTGAATATAATAGGGGAGCACACTTGCTCCCATCATTCTCCTCTCCCATTCTCTTCTTGCCCCCTCTACCATCTACTACCATTTTCCCTTCCAAACACCAACCTCCCACCGTCATCTCCGGTGACCACCCACCTCCGGTGGTCCCTACATTGCTCCATCCATTCTTCATCACCCCACTCTACAACTTCCTCTCCCATACCCCTTTTCCATCTCTCTCAAGGTACTATACTATGCCTCTCTCTTGCTCTACTTCTCTCTTTTGCTTCTTAGTTAGTTAATTTTATTCTCTTTTAGGTAGCTCTTTTTTTTCTTTTTCTTCTTCTTTTTCTACCCCCCCTCTTTTGAACCCTCACTTCTTTGGGGTGTTTTTGCTTAGTTCTTTATGGGTGTTTTTATTCCAACTTCTTTTGCATTGTTGGATGAGGTATGTTGCACGATTTTCTTACAACCATTGTGCATTGTAGTGATTCATATTGGTTTGTGGAATGTTACATTGCTCTCCCTTCCCCCATTTGCTTACTACAAAAGGGTGCACGCCAAGTGTTTGAGGAAAAGCATACATGAATTTTTGAGCTCATTGTGACTCACTGCTTCTTAACTATGTGCTTTTCCCAATACCTTAGTCGCTCTTTGGTACACCCTCATATTTTACAATCTACCCATTCACCTTTTCATAACTTGCTTTCCACTCTTGGTATTTGTGGGTATATCCTTCTCATGCCTTTTACTTGCATGCTTACACTACCCCTATACCACATGCCAGTGATTTACCTTACTTATCAAATATTATCTTAGTTACATGTTGCAGCTGTCATGTAATGACAATACCCATACTCTTAGGGCACAATTTCTCACTTGCATGATCCCATTTTGTTACACTTCCTTGGGCCTAATATCATCTTTATTCTCTACTATCGCAGGATGGTCATCAAAAAGAACAAAGGAAAAGCCCCGAAGAAGCCAACCACCAACAGAGCGCGCCAATAACCAACAGCCAAACCCCTCCTAAAGAAGGTTAAGGGTGACATTGATGCTCTAGAGAAGGACAACCCTCCAAAGAACCCCAACAAGTTCCCTAACCGCTACTGCGAGCTTGTTTACTCAAGGATGATTGAGCGGAATTATCACCCAGAGCCCCTTCTCGTCCTCCCGGCCCACCTCACTCTGATAATGATGCCACACATTGACCGGAAGCAATGGAGGTTCCTCTTGAGGCAACCAAAGGAGGTCAATTTATCATGGGTGGTGGAGTTCTACTCCAACTACCACTCACCCCTTCTCACTTCAATCTTTGTGCGCCGAAAGCAAGTGCCAGTCACGGGGGAGGCCATCCAAGAAGTACTCGACATTGGGCCATTAGCGGATGGATATGATGCCTATCAAGAGGTCTTGGCAGCATGCAACGAACGTGAGTTCGATTGGAGCGCGGTCCTCCGCGTAATAGCTTCACCCGAAGCATGTTGGATTCGGGGAACCATAAAGCAAAGACCAAAGGTTTAGATGCACGTTTCCTCACTCAAGAAGCCGTGGCGTGGGCCCAAATCCTAGCTCACTACGTGCTATCGAGCACCCATGGGTCATCCATTACCGCCGAGCTTGCCTTATTGGTATGGTGCATCCTAACCGAGAAACCAGTTGACATTCCACATGCCATTCGCCAATCCATGGGGCGCATTCATGTTAAGGGAAACTTACCCTTCCCCGCTATGGTGACCGAATTAGTAGCGGCAGCCAGTGTCCACCGAGAGGCTAAGGATAGGAGGACCTCAATCCCGGTCGAGGGCGATGTTATTCCGACCAAGAGGTGCCTCAAGCCGCCAGAAGTCACCAAGGACCTTGGACCATTCAACCCAACTCGCAACACCACTACTTCATCCGCACCACAAAAATCAGCCACCCAACGCCTTGAAGACCTTCACAAGAAATTGGACCATTATGAGAAGCGTAACCAATGCCGATATGCTCACGTGAAGAAGCTTCTAAGCATTGTCACCCCGCCTATGGAGGAACCGGATATCTCCACATCTACCGCTACTTCAAGCGGACATAGTGATGACAACGGAGATGAAGGATACTCGGGACTCGGCCACCCATTGCGCATCACCTATAGCACGGAGGACCGTGCTAAGTTTTAAGTGTGGGGAGGTCGGCCGACCGATCTCCGTAGGTAATACCCGAATAAATTTTTGAACTCCGTTATAGTTAGGATAGGTTGCATGATTAGGTTTTCCTTGACACCATTTGCATGATAAATTTGCTTGGTTGGAACAATGAACTTTCTCCTAGGAAACTAATACTTTAGGGAAAAATCAAGATTTTGGGGCAACCTTGACATTGCCAATTTTGAATAGTTTGGTGCTAAACTTGCTTGAAGATTGTACTTTGGAACATGAATTCTGAGCTAAGAACACAAGCTAGTAAGCTTTGAGCCTTGTTTTGTGGCTACATCTTATAGTCACTTATTCTCCTTCCTGTGTGCAATTGTTTTCTCTCTATAAGTGTGATCCTTGCTTTGTTTGAGTCTATATGTCCATTATTCCTTCCATTCATGCATTTATATGATTGAGGTCATCATTTCATTAGCTCACTTACCCAAATGGCCTTACCTTTTATCTTCCATTGTTAGCCAAATTTGAGCCTACGATTAACCCACTTGTTCTTAATTTTAGCACATTACAAGCCTAAAGCAAAAAAACAATACAAGTCCTTAATTTGGATCTTTGATTAGCTTAGGCTAGTGTGTGTGAGTATCATTCAAGTGTGGGAATCTTGGGACATTGGGTGAATAAAAGGGTAGTTTTGTATTTTTATTGAAAATATCGGGAATTGGGTACATGCTCATGTATTGATCAAATGTAAAACCTTATGCATTGAGGTTCTTGTAACAGAAAGAAAAAAAATGAGAAAAACAAAAGAAAAAGAAAAGAAAATAATATGGAAAAGAAAAAAAAGAAAAAATAGAAAAAGAAAGAAAAAAGAAGAAAAAGAAAGAAATAAAAAGAGGACAAAATGCCCCAAGGCAAAGTGTAGCTCAATAAAATCAATGCATGAGTGTTGTGAAACGAAAGAGATATATGAGTATGTGAAAGAGTGCAAAATGGGTAGTTAGGCTAGCTTTGAAATTGTATAGGATGTCATAAGTTAGGTGGGAAGCTTAAGCTTATCAAAGATTCAAATCCCAAGCTCACTTGACCAAATATGCATCCTACCTTGACCATAGCCCCATTACAACCTAAAGACAAGACCTCATGATATTTCTACACATGCATGGAATAAATGTTGATTGTTAGATGGAAAACAAATCTTGGAAAGCATGATTAGGAGAAAATTGAGAGAATCGACCCTAAACACTTGAGCGAATAGAGTGTAAACACTTCCGGTGAGGGTTTGAAGGCTCTAATTCTTGTTCCCGACTCTCACGAGCGTTCTTCATGCAAGGTTGCGTATATTGCACTTAATGACTAAAAATTGGTAAGTCCCATGTATTTCCCACTAGCTTACCCTACATGCTTGAACGTATCTTAGGAGGGTTGATTTGTTCCTAACCAAGTAGATAGTAGCACTAGTCATAGTTGCATTCATGTAGGTAGGTTGCACCTCATGAATCCTATATCCTTATGATCCTTTGGTTTCTTTTACATTTCTCCAAGCATGAGGACATGCTAGAATCTAAGTGTGGGGAGGTTGATAAACCCCAATTTCAGGGTCTATCTTGTATCAAATTCAGGGGTTTTATCGACGATTCCATACGTTTTTTATATGAAAATACACGGTTTTGTGTTTCTCCCCTAGTTTTTGCCTTATGGATGAAAGCATGCCTATTTTGCACTAAACTAGATACATTTCTATTCTTCTATTGGTGCCATTCGATGCCGTGACCTGTGTGTTAAGTGGTTTCAGGATATAGGGCATGGATGACCTGGAGGAGAAAAGGAAAGTGGGTGCAAAAGAGGAGAGCATGAGAAATTGAGGTTTAGGAACTTCAGCAAGGGCGCGTGCGCGTACTTGGCGCGCCCGCATGGATTGCGCAGCCAGAAGCCAAAGTCAGAAGCCAAGCCACGAGCCGGCACGTGTAGCGGCTGAGTCATGACCTCCATGGACGCGCACGTGTATGTCACGCGTCTGCTCGAATTGCGAGATGGCCCAGTGGCGCGCGCGCGTACTTTGCGCGAGCGCGCCGATGCTCGAACATGATTTTTTAAGGGGTCATGTGACCTGGGCGTGGAGACAGTTTGAGATCCCATTTTGGGGAAGTGCCTTGGCAGGAGAAGCTTAAAAGACCAGGGGTTAAAGGGTTAAAGGACTTTTTAGCTCATTTTTACATGTTTCTAGATTTTTCTCCTTGTGGTAGTTACACTCTTGGGTAGAGAGG
>NC_029773.3:61041244-61041801 GCF_000817695.3 Arachis duranensis
ATTCTTACTATGTCTTTCATCCTTGCTCATCAAGTGTTTGATAAAATGCCAATACTAGTTATGGAGTAAAAGTTTCTTACTTGGCATAGGGGTTTGGACCATTAGAGAACATTGAATAGTTTATGTCAATTGTTGATTGGGAATTAGGAATTGCTAATTGACTTGGAGTGCACTAAAGCTAGATTTCCCTAGGGTAAAACTAGGACTTGTGACTCAAGTTAGTTAATCTCATTTGACTTTCCTCTATACCTAGGGGTTAACTAAATGAAATAAAGCCTAATTGTTATCATCATTGAAGAAACTATAATGATAGAATTTCTAATGCCAACCCTAGGCCAAGTCTTTTAATATTGATAGTTTACCATCTGTTCTCGCTAAACATCTAAAAGAACCATAACAAAACTTCCTAATCAATAATATGCATTCTCTAGCAATTCCAAGGGAGGACGACTCGGGAGACTAGTACTCTCGGTTATAGATTGTAGGATTGTTTGATGCAAAGTTGTGAATGTCGATTAGACTATACTCACGATCATATCCATTATTGAATTCTAAAT
>NC_029773.3:61047059-61048469 GCF_000817695.3 Arachis duranensis
TTCTTTTGAATTAAAACATTTTTCATTTAAGAGAGGTGAAGGATTAATGGATTTATTCATAACTTTAAGACATTGTTACTAACTACTAATGATCATGTAATAAAGACACAAGTATAGATAAACATATAACATAAAAAAATGAAAAGCAGAAGAAAAATTTAAGAACAAGGAATGAGTCCACCTTAGTGAGGGTGGCGCCTTCTTGAAGGACCATTGATGTCCTTGAGCTCTACTATGTCTCTGAATTGTTGTAATTTAGTTTCTCTTAGTTTCCTCTTCAGAGTCCTTTCAGGTTCTGGATCAGCTTCAACAAGAATGCCTTTTTCCTTGTTCCTGCTCATATGAAAGAGAAGAGGAAAAGAAAAGGAAGAGGAATCTTCTATGTCATAGTAAAGAGGATCCTTATTATTAGTAGAAGAAGAAAGGGGATAATGGAAGGAGAGGGATGAATAGTCTGTATAAAGAGTAAGGATAGGGGAGGTGATAGGAGATGAAGAGAAGTGTTAGTAAATAAATAAATAAATAGAAGAAGATGAGAGAGGGATTTTCGAAAATATTTTTGAAAAAGAGTTAGTAATTTTCGAAAATTAAAGATGAATTAAAATTAAAATTAAAACTTGAAACAATTAGTTAATTAAAAAGAATTTTTTGAAAAAGAGGGAGGTATTTTCGAAAATTAGAGAGGGAAAGGTAGTTAGGTGGTTTTTAAAAAGATAAGAAACAACCAAAAAGTCAAATTTGAAAAAGATAAGAAAATAAGTTAGATAAGATATTTTGAAATCAAATTTTGAAAAAGATAAAATTTTGAAAAAGATAAGATAAAAAGATAAGATAATTAGATAAGATAAAAAGATATGAAAAGATAAGATTAAAAAGATATTTTTTTGAAAAGATATGATTTTAAAAGATGTTGTTTTAAAAAGATATAATTGAAATTAGTTTTGAAAAAGATTTAATTTTTAAAATTAAAATTAATTACTTAACTAACAAGAAACTAAAAGATAAGATTCTAGAATTTAAAGATTGAACCTTTCTTAACAAGAAAGTAACAAACATCAAATTTTTGAATCAATCACATTTACTTGTTAGCTAATTTTCGAAAATATGATGTAAAAGATAAGAAAAAGATTTTGAAAAATATTTTAAAAAAAAATTCGAAAATTAATAAAAAAAAAGGAAAAGATTTAATTTTTGAAAAAGTTTTGAAAAGATAAGATTTTTAAAATTGAAACTTTGACTTGACTTGTAAGAAACAACTAATTTTTAAAATTTTTTGACTAAGTCAACTCAAATTTTCGAAAATTAGGAGATAAAAAAGGAAAAGATATTTTTTTGATTTTTTGAATTTTTAATTATGAGAGAGAAAAACACAAACATGACCCAAAACATGAAAATTTTGGATCAAAACAC
>NC_029773.3:61048507-61048810 GCF_000817695.3 Arachis duranensis
GATCAAAACAATGAATGCATGCAAGAATGCTATGAATGTCAAGATGAACACCAAGAACACTTTGAAGATCATGATGAATATCAAGAACATAATTTTGAAAAATTTTTGATGCAAAGAAAACATGCAAGACACCAAACCTAGAAATCTTTAATGCATGGACTCTAACAAACGAAAAATGCATATGAAAAACAACAAACAACACAAAACAAGAAAACCTCAAGATCAAACAAGAAGACTTGTCAAGAACATCTTGAAGATCATGAAGAACACCATGAATGCATGAATTTTCAAAAAAATGCAAGA
>NC_029773.3:61049782-61059734 GCF_000817695.3 Arachis duranensis
TCTAATACAATAGTTAAATGTTCTATTTATAATAAACTAGCTCCTAGGGTTTATATGAGTAAGTAATTGATGCTTAAATCCACTTCCGGGGCCCACTTGGTGTATGTTTGGGCTGAGCTTGATTAATCCACGAGCTGAGGCTTCTTTTGGAGTTGAACGCCAAGTTGTAACGTGTTTTGGGCGTTCAACTCTGGATCATGACGTGTTTCTGGCGTTTAACTCCAGACAGCAGCATGTACTTGGCGTTCAACGCCAAGTTACGTCGTCAATTTCCGAATAAAGTATGGACTATTATATATTTCTGGAAAGCTCTGGATGTCTACTTTCCAACGTCGTTGAGAGCGCGCCAATTGGAGTTCTGTAGCTCCAGAAAACCCATTTTGAGTGCAGGGAGGTCAGATTCCAACAGCATCAGCAGTCCTTTTGTCAGCCTTTTTCAGAGTTTTGCTCAAGTCCCTCAATTTCAGCCAGAAATTACCTGAAATCACAGAAAAACACACAAACTCATAGTAAAGTCCAGAAATGTGAATTTAACATAAAAACTAATGAAAACATCCCTAAAAGTAGCTTGAACTTACTAAAAACTACCTAAAAACAATGCCAAAAAGCGTATAAATTATCCGCTCATCACAACCCTAGGCCAAGTCTTTTAATATTGATAGTTTACCATCTATTCTCGCTAAACATCTAAAAGAATCATAACAAAGCTTCCTAATCAATAATATGTATTCTCTAGCAATTCCAAGAGAGGACGACTCGGGAGACTGGTACTCTCGGTAATAGATTGTAAGATTGTTTGATGCGAAGTTGTGAATGTCGATTAGACTATACTCACGATCATATCCATTATTGAATTCTAAATCGGCATGCTAAATTTTGTTTATCATGTGTAGAAACTCCACCATTGAAAATACATAAGTGATGAAGGTCCAGGCATGGCCGAGAGGCCAGCCCCCAAAACGTGATCACAGGATCAAAAATACAATCCAGGATGAAAATATAATAGTAAAAAGTCCTATTTATACTAGACTAGCTATTAGGATTTACAAAAGTAAGTAATTGATGCAGAAATCCACTTCTAGGGCCCACTTGGTGTGTGCTTGGGCTGAGCTTAATCTATACACGAGCTGAGGCTTCTCTTGGAGTTGAACGCCAAGTTGTAACGTGTTTTGGGCGTTCAACTCTGGTTCGTGACGTGTTTTTGGCGTTTGACTCCAGAATGCAGCATGGAACTAGCGTTGAGCGCCAGTTTACATCATCAAATCTCGAATAAAGTATGAACTATTATATATTGCTGGAAAGCTCTGAATGTCTACTTTCCAACGCCGTTAAGAGCGTGCCATTTGGAGTTCTGTAGCTCCAGAAAATCCATTTCGAGTGCAGGGAGGTCAGATTCCAACAGCATCAGCAGTCCTTTATCAGCCTTCTTATCAGAGTTTTGCTCAAGTCCCTCAATTTCAGCCAGAAAATACCTGAAATCACAGAAAAACACACAAACTCATAGTAAAGTCCAGAAATATGAATTTATCATAAAAACTAATGAAAACATCCCTAAAAGTAAGTAGATCATACTAAAAACTACCTAAAAACAATGCCAAAAAGTGTATAAATTATCCACTCATCAAGCATCCATAGTGGCTAAAAGATATTTAAATCTTGATTAAACTCAACAATTTGAATGCAAATTCATTTGGAAAAGATAGGAAAGATGCTCATGCATCAATGGCTGATTGTGACATATGTGTGTGTGTGTGTGTGTGTGTGTGTGTGTGTGTGACCGGAAATAAATTGAGACACTGGGTAAGATGCGGTGGCTTTGTCCACTTGTTCAGGGCCAGTGATGGAGTTATATGAGATATGATTAAGGATGAGGTTGGTTATGAGGAAGAGGAAGGTTGAGGACTGAGTTTGATTATGAATTTGAATGAATATGAATAAATTGTAATGATAATGAGAATGAATTTTTGTTTGTGACTCCGGGTAAGATGCAGTGGTTTTATCCACTTGCTCTGGGAGAGTTCGAGGCTTCAGGTAACATGCAAGGGCTGAGTTCTGTCGCCGCTTGCTCTGGGTCGAGAATTGTAACACCGCCTGGGTAAGAGACAATGGTGAGGTTGTCGCCTGCTCCGGGTATGCGGGTAAGATGCAAGGGTTGCGGTATTTTCCCACTTGCTCCGTGTTTGGTGTTCTATCCATGGTTAGCTATCGGACATGTCGGGTTTGGCTTGATAATCGACAGATGAGATTCATCAGCGATAGGGCAGACATACATCATATGCATATGTGTGCTTTGTTTGATTATGGATTAATTGGGCTTGCCTATGTGATTATTATGCTTACCTACTATATTTGCTACCTATTCTATCTATATCCTACTTGTATTTGCTTTGTCTATATTGCTTGGTGTTTGTATTTGGTTTATGTTTATATATGTGTATAAATTTTCTAGCTTATATATATTATATTTTGTCCCTCTTAGAGGTTGACATAGAGAAACAGAAATTATATTTATCTGTTGGTTTATTTGCTTCGTAGGTCGAGTCTAGATCTTGATTATATAACTACCATTTAGAATTATACTTTTACATATCTGTCTTTTGGTTTTCTGTATAAGCCTTTTCTTAATTTGATTAGTTTAATGCATATCATTATCTGAATAAGATATTATTAGAATTTTGTGTTTCCTTTTCATGATTATGTCTCCTTTTTAAGATTCGATTTGAAATTTCACTTTCTATGGTAGTAGGGACGCTTCATTTGTATTTAATTCGAAACTTAAATAAACTATTTGTATGCTAGTTTTCTTGTTTTAAAATTATGATTTTGTTTTGTTTTTGTGGCTTTTTACTTACCATTCACGATTCTTTAGTCATTAGCTTCACCTCAGTTTTTGGTAGACACTAAAAATGCCATGCTTCTAATCTTAACTATTTAAATGGATAAAATGTAAAATATGATTTTCTCATCTTTTTTGTTAATTAATATTAATTATGTCATGGATTGGTGTACCAGATTTCTACAATTGGAAATGTATTAAGCTGAGATATTGTGATGGAGCCTCATTCACTGGAGACGCTATCTTCGATAATGGGGTAATTGTATCACCACAAGTTTACATGAATATGGCTTCTTATAATTTCTTTTAAAAAGATAATCAGTGAGCAAATACTATGAATTGTAAAA
Organism: Arachis duranensis; assembly: GCF_000817695.3. Taxonomy (NCBI): domain Eukaryota; kingdom Viridiplantae; phylum Streptophyta; class Magnoliopsida; order Fabales; family Fabaceae; genus Arachis; species Arachis duranensis. Next base: position 61,052,966 of record NC_029773.3, read on the forward strand.
TTTTGACTATATGCATATATAGTCAATTAAATATTTGTCTAGGAAAATTCGTTATTTGTAGGCATCTTTTGAACTTTTCTTTAATACTCTACCTCCTTTCGATCGAATCTCAGCAAGCCAGAGAAGAAAATGATCTCTAATGTAGTGTCAATATGATAGTTGATTTGTGGTATTGAGAGGGAATGAAATGAGTCATTTTTATATCTGGTTAAAATAGAACAAAATGAGATTTCTTAAATGAGAAAATTAAAAACAAAAATTGCAGTGAAATAAAGAGGAAGGTGCTAACAGTAACAATTTTTATGAGTCTTCTTGATTAAAATAAAGAGGAAGTTTGTTCAATAACGTAACTTTTGGCATTTTGTTGAATAAAATCATACAACAAGGCTTCATTTTAACGAACTCATCATTCAATTGAAGGTGTAATAAAGTTATGTCTCAAAGTTGATAAAAGCTATGATTGAGTGCTGGCACTTTCAATCATCTCCCCAATTAAACTTTGAAGATTATATGATCTGCAGCTTCTATGTGATTGGAGTAATGTTTATGAAGAGGAGGTAATGTTCATAAATAAAAGAATTTATGAAATTTGAATGAAAATTTATGAAATAGAATGTTTATAAATAGAATGATTTTGTTACACAGTGTAGCAAAATAGAATGCATCAACTTCAGAGTTCAGATACCATTGCACTTTGAAGCTCTCCTTTCTCATCCAGATACTAATCACAATAAACTCAAGTACACCAGTTTCTCTCTCTCTCTCTCTCTCTCTCTCTCTCTCTCTCTCTATTTGTTTATTGATAATTTTTCATTTATATTTTTTTGAAGCAAATATGAGGGATCCATGAAACAAATAGGTCACTGGATTATAATGAACCGAGTCCAACCCAAATAACAAATTTGGTGAAGCAACCAAACCAACCCAAACCAAGCTTCGCTGTCTCTTGGCTTGGGTCAGGTAGCCGAGAATTGAAACTAATGATTGTAACTGCATAACAGGATTGGGACTTGAGAGGAGGTACCATTTCAGAAGCTAAAATTGGTTGGAAAGAGATTAAGCATCACCTTAACAATAACATTCGCTGCTATTTTCTTTTCGACTGCAATCTCTGGTATGTTTCACACAGAACCACTTTCCCTATGTTTTCTTTAATTGCTTATTTATTTATTTTTTATGAGTATTTACTAAAAGTTCGAAGCTTTGTACTTGCCCATGTTCTGTTAGCATATGTCTTAAGTAGAAAATATATAGAAAGGGATAATAATTCTAGAAGCCCGATGAAGGAATAAGCTCAAAGTCAGAGTTACAGAAGCGCGAAACGTTCACAGCGAAGCTATAAACTTAAGGCTCAAGATAAAGGTACAAGATAACAAAATATAAGAGTATAATAATCATAAGATACTAGCCACAGCCCACGGAGTATAGGCCGACTAGTTATATACAGACATACAGAGTTTTGATAGATAAAACAACATATACAGAAAATCTCTCTCAAAGTAAGCCTCTAAGGAAAAAGTAAATACAAAAGTGAAAGAACTAATCAAAATAACCAAGAAGACAACAAAATGGAATAAAGTCCTCCGCTCTGTAACCATCAAGCAACTCACCGAGGTGGGTTGTGACCTACATCTGAAAAATAACAACAAAGTATGGAATGAGAACCGGAGGTTCTCATTATGGTAACAGTGCCAAGTAATGTAAGATATAAGACCCAGGACGCTAGAGGCAATTCTAGAGCTTCATATCCATAATGAGATTCAAGCTTAAAACATAAGTAAATTTAAAACCATTACTTAAAACCATAATGAAATGGGGTATTCTATCTTAAGAGATTTCTAAACTAACAGATACACTGCTATCCCACAGCCTTCTCCAGCCTAACCTCCATGCGATCCCATCGCCACCACTTTCTGATCCTTCTCAATCCCAGTAGAAAACACAAGAAATAGCAATAAAAGTAAAGCACAAGTATAGCATGTATATCAAGAAAATCAAGAAGCAATTAATCATGTTATTCAATTAGGCAAGCAATTTCAAGTCGACAAAGCAAACAAACAGATATAAGATGCACATGATGAATGCATGTCCTATTTGGATGTGATATCACATCGTCGGTTTAACTGCCAACCCGACACATCTCCATGGAGATTTCACCCTTCGGTCTCATAATGAAATCCCCTGAGAGATCGTGCTTGGAACATGGTCCAGGATATAGTGCTTGCACACTCTAGTGATTCCGAAAGGATGTGATCGGGGTACTCTTGCCACGGACCTCACATCTCAACGTAAGCAGGACTAACAACAGCCCTTACGCTGTCGCCGTGACCACGACAGATGGGATTAACCGCTGTCCCTGCTAGGCACAGAGCGTCTCAATAATCTCAGTATAAAATAATCAGTGGTTTTTTAGAAATCATTTTCAGTTCATCAGTAATCCATCATTCTACTCCGAGTCCTAAACTCGCCTCAATCATCATCAATTTATAATTTTCCATGACTCATTACCTTAATCGTTATTACAATACTCCACCATCTCACTCAAAAAATCCTTCCTTAGTACTCTAGAAACCTAAGGTTCCGTCTTCTAAACTTTTTACCTAAATTTACCTAGATGACTTACTTATGGTATTTTCTATGTTTCAAAGCCTAAAAACAAGTTAAAGAATCTTAGGTAAGTGTTACAGAAGTTTACAAGCTTGTCGGGAAGGTAAAATAGTTAAAAGAATGTGTTCTTAGAAAAACAGGATAGTGTGTGTATGCATAGGGTTGTGCGTACGCACTCCCCAAAGAAATTTCTAAAAGTATGGGTATGCATAGAGGTGAGCGTATGCACAGAAGATAAAAGTTTTCATTTTAGATGCACGCACAGATACGTGTGAACACCCTCAACAGAATGCACTTCCTAGCGTGTGCGTGCGCACGATGTTGTGCATACGCATAAGTTGCAAATTTCGCAGGGTGTGTGTGTGCACCAGAGTGTGCTAGTGCTCCCAATAGTAGGCATCTCTCTGTGTATGTGTGTGCATCAGAGTGTGCGTATGCACGTTTTCTAAAAATTATAGGGTGTGCGTGCGCACAAGGTTGTGTGTACGCACAAGTCAAAATATAGCCACTGTTTAGAATATGCACACAGCAGTGTGCGTGCGCACACAAACCAGGAATCACAAATTCTGCAATATCACAGAATTCAGATTTTAGATGCAAACTTCCAATGATCATATCTTTGTCTACAAAATTTTGATTTTTGCAAAATCTATACCGTTTTAAAGCTCTTTGAATTATCTTTAATTTGATATAAAATTTAATCAATTTCAAAGATGGTAGCTCAAGATATGATCCGTTAAAGTTAGCCTAAAATCTATTTTTTACCAAAAACACTAAAAACTCAATTTTGCCGAAACTCTCAATTCAAACAACCTATTCCATATCCAAAACAGTTCTAATGCACCTAATTTATATATGGACACCTTCTCATCAATTCATAACTTAGCAATCTATATTATCATCCATTTCATACACCAAATACCAATTATAAAACTCAAAGCTCAATAATTTAACATCATAAACCATCATTTTACCTTCCTCAGATTTATCAACATCCATAAGCCTCATAATTCATTATCAATCCTCATAATCTTCATTATCCGCTTCACGTAATAAATCAACATCATCATCCATTAAAATCATCACAATCATCACAATCATCATACATCAACAATCATTAACAACCAATTTAATCATATCCTAAGGTCTACTAGTCTAAGTGTCTAGAAATATTACATATTACATAGAAGAACCTGAAACCATACCTTGGCCGATTCCCAATATGCACAAAACACTAATTTGAGTCCAAACAAGCTTTTAATCCCAACAAATCACCAATCTCACATTCAAAGCTCCAAATCAACTCCAACAATTGCAAGAACTTCAACTAAAACCATATCAATTACCACAAATCAACCTAGGGTTACCAGAATCACAATTTACAAGGCAAAGAGTTTCCTTACCTTTTCCGATGGTGTTTGGGGCACAAACCACTAATAGTACAATCTTAGAGACCACCTAATCAATCCAAACACAAAAGTCCACTCAAAATCAACTCCCACATTTTCGAATTTCCTAGGGCTGCAAGAAGGAGAGGAAATTTCGAAATCTAACCTACAAAAATTAGATGAGAGCTTTGCGTAGCTGCTGATGGCACGCAAATCGAAGCCGTAGCTTGAGTTATGAGCGATTGAATATAAATGTGAATAGTAACTTTGTAACCCTTGCTCTTTTCTCTCTCAATTCAAGTTGCAGCTATATTTGTGTTGTGTGGTGTATTGAATGAGCTAAATGCTTAAAGAAGGGTCTTATATGTTAGGCTTGGGCCCAATTTGGGACGGTCCAATCTGTTAGTATTTTTGGTCCCGTTTGACCCAACTTTGGGCCAAACCTTTTAAATTAGCGCCCGGTTTTCAACTTTAATTATTTTCCTAAATTTTTCTACATTTTTACTGCTCTTACACAGTACCAGATAGATTCATGTCGGTACTGCCGGTTTATTTACCTGTACGCATTTTTACGCAATTTTTTGAAGAAAATTACATTTTTCAACTCAGAAAAATCTATTGAGCCCAAATATCATATTTAAATTTTCTAATTAACATTCTAAATTTTGAAACCTATTTTGGATAATTAATTTATTATTATTTTACGTTAATTAATCGTTAATTATTTCTAGTTCTTTCATTTGAAGTCCAAGATTCTTGAGCTGGAGGTATCTCTCAAGTCTTCCTTAGATAAATGTGCCTCTGAAAGGCAAGGGAGAATTAGGGCTCAACAGGTTACCCTTCTTTCAACACTCTTATTCTTCATTCATTTTCATTAACTTTAGTCTTAACTTGGTTGGTTATTTGCTCTTCAATCATGTCTCAATTGGCACCAGACACTCGCTAGTGCATCAAGTTTAGCTTTTTACCTCTTCTTTTATTTTTCCCCCATAGTTCTTTTTCTGATTCATTTGCTCAAGTGTTTGCAGACCTTGAGAAAAGAACTATCAAAACGTAAATATGAAAATCTGAAGCTGACATATTACCCTATGGCACCGATTGGTACCATCTGCTCATGCTTCTTTACGAGGTAATGAATAATGTTTATTCAATAGTTCTTAATTTCAAAATTTGATCATTAAGGTCCTTGATGAGCGGATAATTTATACACTTTTTGGCATTATTTTTAGTATGTTTTTAGTATATTTTAGTTAGTTTTTATTACATTTTCATTAGTTTTTAGTTAAAATTTACTTTTCTGGGCTTTACTATGAGTTTGTGTGTTTTTCTGTGATTTCAGGTATTTTCTGGCTGAAATTGAGGGACCTGAGCAAAAATCTGATTTAGAAACTGAAAAGGACCGCAGATGCTGTTGGATTCTGACCTCCCTGCACTCGAAGTGGATTTTCTGGAGCTACAGAAGCCCAATTGGTGCGCTCTCAATTGCGTTGGAAAGTAGACATCCTGGGATTTCTAGCAATGTATAATACTGAGATTGAGTGAATATCTCTTAGATTTCTTAACCAGAATCTTCGTGGTATAAGCTAGAATTGATGGCGGCATTCAAGAGAATCCGGAAAGTCTAAACCTTGTCTGTGGTATTCTGAGTAGGATTCAAGGATTGAATGACTGTGACGAGCTTCAAACTCCTGAGGGCTGGGCGTTAGTGACAGACACAAAAGAATCACTGGATTCTATTCCAACCTGATTGAGAACCGACAGATGATTAGCCGTGCTGTGACAGAGCGCGTTGAACATTTTCACTGAGAGGATGGGAGGTAGCCATTGACAACGGTGAAACCCTACATACAGCTTGCCATGGAAGGAGCCTTGCGTGCATGAAGAAGAAGACAGTAGGAAAGCAGAGATTCAGAAGATAGAGCATCTCCAAAACCTCAACCTGTTCTCCATTACTGCAAACAAGTAATTATTTCATGTTCTTTTACTTTCCACAATCAAACCTGAGAATTATTGATATCCTGACTAAGAGTTACAAGAAAACCATAGCTTGCTTCAAGCCGACAATCTCCGTGGGATCGACCCTTACTCACGTAAGGTATTACTTGGACGACCCAGTGCACTTGCTGGTTAGTTGTTCAGAATTGCAAAAAGTGTGATTGCAATTTCGTGCACCAAGTTTTTGGCGCCGTTGCCGGGGATTGTTCAAGTTTGGACAACTGACGGTGTATCTTGTTGCTTAGATTAGGATTGTTTTATTTTTGTTGGTTTAGAGTTTTTTATTTGAGTGTAGTTTCATATTTTAAGTTTGGTGTCAATTGCATGCTTTTGTTTTTCTTTTAATTTTTCGAATTTGCATAGTCTTAGTTGTTTCTTTACCTTTAAGAATTCTAAGTTTGGTGTCTTCTTTGTGTTCTCCTTTAAAATTTTCGAAAACTTGTGCTTGATTTTCTAAAAATTTTAAGTTTTGTGTCATTTTGTTGTTTTTCTCTTTCCTAATTTCAAAAAAAATCAAATCTTTTTTTTAGATAATTTTCAATCATATCTTTTTAATTGCTAATTGCAAAATCTTTTTAATCTAGTTTCCAATTTGCTTTGATTTTATTTTAGTTTTCGAAATTTTACTCTATTTTCTTCTTTTATTTTATTCTATTATTTTCGTTCATTCCAAAAAAAAAGAAATAAAAATATCTTATATTTTACTTGTGAATCCATTTCATTTCCCTTTCTCCATCATGGACCTAAGTGGAATTGAGCAGTCCAGAAGGACTCTGGGA
>NC_029773.3:61060000-61060492 GCF_000817695.3 Arachis duranensis
TCAGATGTCTCTAGACCACTCAGCTGGTGGATCTATACATATGAGGAAGACGATTGAAGAGGCTCAAGATCTTATAGATACAGTTGCTAGAAATCAACATTTGTACTCTAGCAATGAGTCCTCTACAAAAGAAGAAGTTATGGCAGTAGCCACTGATCCTAATCCTCAAGAACAGATGGTTGAGCTTAATCAGCAATTGCACCTGATGACAAAACAGTTAGCAGAATTTAAAGAGAGGCTCCAAGAAACTAAAATTGCTAGCAAGAACATAGAATCACAGTTGAATCAGGCAAAACAGCAGTTATCTAAACAGATAACAGAAGAATGCCAAGTAGTTCAACTGAGGAGTGGAAAGACATTGAATAACACTACTCAAAGTAGCAAAAAGCCAATAAAGGAACAATTGACAGAGGATAACCAAACCACTATCCAAAATCCCTCTGAGGACAGTAAGAGCCCAGAGAGGAATACTCTTGGCATCCAAACGCCAAG
>NC_029773.3:61060702-61063734 GCF_000817695.3 Arachis duranensis
GTAACCCCTCTAAAAAGGCTTCTCCAACCACCTCTGTAAGGAATAAACCTGCAGCAACTAAGGTTGAAGAATATAAAGCCACGATGCCTTATCCTCAGAAACTCCGCCAAGTGGAACAGGATAAGCAATTTGCCAGCTTTGCAGACTATCTATGGACTCTTGAAATAAAGATTCCGTTTGCAGAGGCACTTGAGCAAATACCTTCTTATGCTAAGTTCATGAAAGAGATCTTAAGTCATAAGAAGGATTGGAGAGAAACTGAAAAAGTGTTTCTTACTGAAGAATGCAGTGCAGTCATTCTGAAAAGCTTACCAGAAAAGCTTCAAGATCTAGGAAGCTTTATGATACCATGAACATTAGAAGGTGCTTGCACCAAGACAGCCCTATGTGACCTTGGAGCAAGTATCAATCTAATACCTGCATCCACTATCAGAAAGCTTGGGTTGACTGAAGAAGTCAAACCAACCCGGATATGTCTCCAACTTGCTGATGACTCCATTAAATATCCATCAGGCATAATTGAGGACATGATTGTCAAGGTTGGGCCATTCGCCTTTCCAACTAACTTTGTAGTGCTGGAAATGTAGGAGCACAAGAGTGCAACTCTCATTCTAGGAAGACCTTTCCTAGCAACTGGACGAACTCTCATTGATGTACAAAAAGTGGAAGTAACCCTGAGAGTCAATGAGGATGAGTTCAAGTTGAATGCTGTAAAAGCTATGCAGCATCCAGACACACCAAATGACTGCATGGGCGCTGACATTATTGACTCTTTGGTGGAAGAGATCAATATGGCTGAAGGTCCAGAATCAGAGCTAGAGGACATCTTCAAGGATGTTCAGCCTGAGCAGGAAGAACCAGAGGAAACAAAAGAATTTTTGAAAATTCCTCAAGAAGAGGATAAGCCTCCCAAACCTGAGCTCAAACCACTACCACCACCCCTGAAGTATGCATTTCTGCGAGAGGGTGACACTTTTCCAGTGATCATAAGCTCTGCTTTAAATCCACAGGAAGAGGAAGCACTGATTGAAGTGCTAAGGACACACAAGACAGCTCTTGGGTGATCCATAAGTGATCTTAAGGGCATTAGTCCAGCAAGATGCATGCACAAGATCCTATTGGAGGATAATCCCAAACCAGTGGTTCAACCACAAAGGCGGCTAAATTCAGCCATGAAGGAGGTGGTGCAGAAAGAGGTCACTAAATTACTAGAGGCTGGGATTATTTATCCTATTTCTGATAGCCCCTGGGTGAGCCCTGTCCAAGTTGTCCCCAAGAAGGGAGGCATGACAGTGGTTCATAATGAAAAAAATGAACTGGTTCCTACAAGAACAGTTACAGGGTGGCGTATGTGTATTGACTACAGAAGGCTCAATACAGCCACCAGAAAGGATCATTTTCCTTTACCATTCATAGACCAAATGCTAGAAAGACTAGCTGGCCATGATTATTACTGCTTTTTGGATGGCTATTCAGGTTACAACCAAATTGCAGTAGATCCTTAGGACCAAGAGAAAACAGCATTCACCTGCCCTTCTGGCGTGTTTGCCTATAGAAGAATGCCTTTTGGTCTGTGTAATGCTCCTGCAACTTTTCAGAGATGTATGCTATCCATCTTCTCTGATATGGTAGAGAAATTCCTGGAAGTTTTCATGGATGACTTCTCAGTGTATGGAGACTCATTCAGCTCCTGTCTTAACCACCTAGCACTTGTTCTGAAAAGATGCCAAAAGACTAACCTGGTTTTAAACTGGGAGAAGTGTCACTTTATGGTGACTAAAGGAATTGTCCTTGGGCACAAAATTTCAAGCAAGGGAATAGAGGTGGATAAGGCAAAGGTAGAGGTAATTGAAAAATTACCACCACTTGCTAATGTTAAGGCAATCAGAAGCTTTCTGGGGCATGCAGGATTCTACAAAAGGTTTATAAAGGATTTTTCAAAAATTGCAAAACCTCTGAGCAACCTGCTAGCTGCTGACACACTATTTGTGTTTGACACACAGTGTTTGCAGGCATTTGAGACCCTGAAAGCCAAGCTGGTCACAGCACCAGTCATCTTTGCACCAGACTGGACATTACCATTTGAATTAATGTGTGATGCCAGTGACCATGCCATTGGTGCAGTGTTGGGACAGAGGCATAACAAGCTTCTGCACGTTATTCATTATGCCAGCCGTGTTCTAAATGATGCACAGAAGAATTACACAACCACAGAAAAAGAGTTACTTGCAGTGGTCTATGCCATTGACAAGTTTAGCTCCTATCTAGTGGGATCAAAGGTGATTGTGTACACTGACCATGCTGCTCTTAAGTACTTACTCACAAAGCAGGATTCAAAACCCAGGCTCATAAGATGGGTGTTGCTTCTGCAAGAGTTTGATATAGAAATAAGAGACAGAAAAGGGACAGAGAACCAAAGTAGCTGATCATCTATCCCGAATAGAACCAGTAGCTGGGGCGTCCCTCCCTTCTACTGAGATCTCTGAGACTTTCCCAGATGAGCAACTCTTTGCCATTCAGGAAGCTCCATGGTTTGCAGATATTGCAAATTATAAAGCTGTGAGGTTCATACCACAGGAGTACAGCAGAGTGCAAAGAAAGAAATTAATTTCAGATGCCAAGTACTACCTCTGGGATGAGCCATATCTCTTTAAGAGATGTGCAAACGGAATGATCCGCAGATGTGTACCCAGAGAGGAAGCACAAAGGATCCTGTGGCATTGCCATGGATCACAGTATGGGGGACATTTCGGAAGTGAGCGAACAGCCACTAAGGTCCTCCAATGTGGCTTCTACTGGCCCACTCTCTATAGAGATGCCCGAGAGTTTGTGCGTAACTGTGACAGTTGCCAAAGAGCTGGTAATTTGCCTCATGGATACGCCATGCCTCAACAAGGGATCCTAGAGATTGAATTGTTTGATGTATGGGGCATTGACTTTATGGGTCCATTCCCACCATCATACTCAAACATTTACATTCTGGTGGCAGTGGACTATGTATCTAAATGGGTAGAAGCAATTGCTACACCCAC
>NC_029773.3:61063810-61080958 GCF_000817695.3 Arachis duranensis
GTTTGGTGTTCCCAGAGTACTAATCAGTGATGGGGGCACTCATTTCTGCAATAAACAGCTGTACTCTGCTATGGTCCGATATGGAATTAGCCTCAAAGTGGCAACCCCATATCATCCACAGACAAATGGGCAAGCTGAAGTCTCTAACAGAGAGCTAAAAAGAATCCTAGAACAGATTGTAATTGCCCGTAGAAAGGATTGGGCAAAGAGCTTGGATGATGCTCTGTGGGCATACAGAATAGCATTTAAGACTCCAATAGGAACCTCTCCATACCAACTTGTGTATGGTAAGGCCTGTCATCTGCCCGTGGAACTGGAACATAAAGCCTACTGGGCAACCAGATTCCTAAACCTAGACGCTAATTTAGCTGGTGAAAAAAGATTACTCCAGCTAAATGAGCTAGATGAATTTAGACTCAGTGCCTTTGAAAATGCAAAAATTTATAAGGAAAAGGCAAAGAAGTGGCATGACAAGAGGTTGTCATCCAGAGTCTTTGAGCCAGGACAAAAAGTTCTGCTTTTCAACTCTAGGCTCAGACTGTTCCCAGGAAAACTTAAATCCCGGTGGAGGGGTCCGTATGTGATTACAGGAGTGTCACCATATGGATATGTTGAGCTTCAGGATACTGATTCTGACAAAAAGTTCATTGTTAATGGACAGAGGATCAAGTATTATCTTGAAAGCAATTTTGAGCAAGAAAGCTCAAAACTGAGGCTTGAATGATTCTCAGTAAAGGTCCAGCTAAAGACATTAAAGAAGCGCTTGCTGGGAGGCAACCCAGTCATTCGTAGGTTATCTGTTTTGTTTAATCAAAGTTTGATATATATTCTCAAAGGGCAATCATCAAAATTGAAGGAATTCACAGAGTTACAGAAGGATTCAGTGCAAAAAGCAGAGAAAAGGAGCTTGCTGGCGAAAAAACACTAGTAAGGGGTACTTTGGGTGTTAAACGCCAGAATGGGCACCATTCTGGGCGTTTAACGCCAGTAAAGGTGCCATTTTGGGTGTTAAACGCCAGAATGGGCACCATTCTGGGCGTTTAACGCCAGGTGTGTAGCATCCTGAGCGTTTAGCAAAACGCCCAGTGATGAAGGGGTTTCTGGCGTTTAACGCCAGCCAGGGTACCTGGCTAGGCGTTAATCGCCCAAATTGGCCAACATTTGGGCGTTAAACGCCAGAATGGATACCATTCTGGGCGTTTAACGCCAGAAAGGTGGGGGACAGAGATTAGCTTTCTACTTCAAATTTTTTTTTCAAACTTTCCTGTTTTGATCCATAATTTTCTACATAAACACATTTCAAACTTTCATCATTCACCTTCAAATTTTCAAAATTAAAATCATTCTTCAATCTCTTTCAAATCCTTTCCAAATCTTCTTCAAAAAACTCAAATATCTCTCAAATTCTTTCCATATCTTCTCAAATCTCCTTCAAAATTTTCGAAATCTCTCCCCCTTCCTTATAAATATATGATCGGCCACACCCCCCTTCCCCACCATTCGAATTTGCTCTCCTCCTCTCTCTCCTCTTTCCTTTCTTTTGCTTGAGGACAAGCAAACCTCTAAGTTTGGTGTGTTTTTTCATGATCACTAAGTTAAGGCTCATCAAGATCATGGCCCCCAAAGGAAAACAAACCAATTCAAGAGGCAAGAAAGAGAATAATCCAAAGAGTCTTTGGAATCAAGAGAAGTTCTTAACCAAAGAACATGATGACCATTATCACAAAATAATGGGTCTAAGGTCAGTGATCCCGGAAGTCAAATTCGATTTAAAAGAAGATGAATATCCGGGTATCCAAGAGCAAATTCGAAACAGAGGATGGGAAGTTCTAACCAACCCTGAGATAAAGGTTGGAAGAAATATGGTTCAGAAATTTTACTCAAATCTGTGGCTGACAGATAAGCAGAGAATGACTGGAACTGCTTTTCATACCTACAGAACCATGGTCAAAAGGAGAATTATTTACTTCCATCTGGACAAAATAAGAGAGGTCTTCAAATTGCCTCAACTGCAAGATGATCCTGAATCCTTTAATAGGAGAATGGTGAGAGCAGATAAGGGGTTGGATCAAGTTCTGGAGATCTCAAACCAATTGCAAGAGGTTGGCTAGACTTTATTGGGCGTTCCATATTGCCCACTAGCAACCGTTCTGAGGTCACTATCAAGAGAGCATTGATGATTCATTGCATTATGCTGGGAAAAGAAGTGGAAGTTCATCATCTGATTGCTTGTGAGATCTACACAATTGCAAACAAGAATTCCACTGAAGCCAAACTGGCTTACCCAAGCTTGATCTCCTTGCTCTATAAAGAGGCTGGGGTGAAGATGGGAGTAGATGAATTCATCCCAATTGAACATCCAATCACCAAGAAGTCAATGGAAGGACAAATGCAAGACAACTCTATCAAAAAGAGGGCGCAGGAGTTCCTCCCTGAACTTCCTGAAATTGACTACTGGGCCAGCCTAGAAGCATCTATTACCAAGCTGCAAGAAACTATGGAACAACTTAAGGAAGAACAGCAGAATCAGAACTGCATGCTCTGCAAATTGTTGAAGGAACAAGAGAAGCAGGGGCGTGAACTTCAAGAGCTGAAACGCCAAAAGCTCTCCCCTCAAGTTGAGGGAGCATCCACATCTCAAAATCAAGGTTGTTGAGTCCTAACTCTGTGATAACCTCTATCATTAGGGATCTATTATGTTTGATTTTTTTTCTCCTACTAGTCCTATCTTATATCTATTTTTGAGTCTTGTTTTTAATTCATAATTAATAAAATTTAAGGTTCATGTCTTAAAGCTATGAATGTCCTATGAATCCATCACCTCTCTTAAATGAAAAAGGCTTTAACCACAAAAGAACAAGAAGTACAAGGTTTCAAATTAATCCTTGAAACTAGTTGAATTAGTTTGATGTGGTGATAATACTTTTTGTTTCTTGAATGAATGCTTGAACAGTGCATATGTCTTTTGAATTTGCTAGTTGAAGAATGTTAAATTTGTTGGCTCTTGAAAGAATGATGAAAAAAGAGAAATGTTATTGAGGATCTGAAAAATCATCAAATTGATTCTTAAAAAAAAAAAGAGGAGAAAGAAAGAAAAAGCCAGAAACCCTTTAAACCAAAAGGCAAGGGTGAAAATAAAGTTGTGATCCAAGGCAAAAGGAGTGTGCTTAAGAACCCTGGACACCTCTAATTGGGGACTCTAGCAAAGCTAAGTCACAATCTGAAAAGTTCACCCAGTTATGTGTCTGTGGCATGTATGTATCCGGTGGTAATACTGGAAGACAGAGTGCTTTGGGCCACAGCCAAGACTCATAAAGTAGCTATATTCAAGAATCAACATACTTAACTAGGAGAATCAATAACACTATCTGAATTCTGAGTTCCTATAGATGCCAATCATTCTAAACTTCAAAGGATAAAGTGAGATGCCAAAACTGTTCAAGAAGCAAAAAGCTACTAGTCCCGCTCATCTAATTGGAGCTAAGTTTCTTTGATATTTTGGAGTCTATAGTATATTCTATTCTTTTTATTCTATTTTGATTTTCAGTTGCTTGGGGACAAGCAACAATTTAAGTTTGGTTTTGTGATGAGCGGATAATTTATACGCTTTTTGGCATTGTTTTTAGTATGTTTTTAGTATATTTTAGTTAGTTTTTATTACATTTTCATTAGTTTTTAGTTAAAATTTACTTTTCTGGGCTTTACTATGAGTTTGTGTGTTTTTCTGTGATTTCAGGTATTTTCTGACTGAAATTGAGGGACCTGAGCAAAAATCTGATTTAGAGGCTGAAAAGGACCGCAGATGCTGTTGGATTCTGACCTCCCTGCACTCGAAGTGGATTTTCTAGAGCTAAAAAAGCCCAATTGGCGCGCTCTTAATTGCGTTGGAAAGTAGACATCCTGGGCTTTCCAGAAATGTATAATAGTTTATACTTTGCCCAAGATTTGATGGCCCAAACTAGCGTTGCAAATCAGCTTTAGAATTCCCAGCGTTTAACGCCGGAACTGGCACAAAAATTGGAGTTAAACGCCCAAACTGGCATAAAAGCTGGCGTTTAACTCCAGAAAAAGTCTCTACATATGAAAGCTTCAATGCTCAGCCCAAGCACACACCAAGTGGACCCCGGAAGTGGATTTTTACGTCATTTACTCATTTTTGTATACCCTAGGTTACTAGTTCACTATTAATAGGACCTTTTGATATTGTATCTACACCTCATGACACATTACACGTTTCTTACTGTACCTTTCACGTCATGAGTCTCTAAACCCCATGGTTGGGGGTGAGGAGCTCTGCTGTGTCCTGATGGATTAATGCAATTACTACTGTTTTTCATTCAATCACGCTTGCTTCCATTCTAAGATATCACTTGTTCTTCAACTTGATGAATGTGATGATCCGTGACACTCATCATCATTCTCACCTATGAACGTGTGCCTGACAACCACCTCCGTTCTACTTTAGATTGAGTGAATATCTCTTAGATTTCTTAACTAGAATCTTCGTGGTATAAGCTAGAATTGATGGCGGCATTCAAGAGAATCCGGAAGGTCTAAACCTTGTCTGTGGTATTCTGAGTAGGATTCAAGGGTTGAATGACTGTGACGAGCTTCAAACTCCTGAGGGCTGGGCGTTAGTGACAGACGCAAAAGAATCACTCGATTCTATTCCAACCTGATTGAGAACCGACAGATGATTAGCCGTGCTGTGATAGAGCGCGTTGAACATTTTCACTGAGAGGATGGGAGGTAGCCATTG
This sequence comes from Arachis duranensis, assembly GCF_000817695.3. Taxonomy (NCBI): domain Eukaryota; kingdom Viridiplantae; phylum Streptophyta; class Magnoliopsida; order Fabales; family Fabaceae; genus Arachis; species Arachis duranensis. Next base: position 61,068,570 of record NC_029773.3, read on the forward strand.
ACAACGGTGAAACCCTACATACAGCTTGCCATGGAAGGAGCCTTGCGTGCATGAAGAAGAAGACAGTAGGAAAGCAGAGATTCAGAAGATAGAGCATCTCCAAAACCTCAACTTGTTCTCCATTACTGCAAACAAGTAATTATTTCATGTTCTTTTACTTTCCACAATCAAACCTAAGAATTATTGATATCCTGACTAAGAGTTACAAGATAACCATAGCTTGCTTCAAGCCGACAATCTCCGTGGGATCGACCCTTACTCACGTAAGGTATTACTTGGACGACCCAGTGCACTTGTTGGTTAGTTGTTCGGAATTGCAAAAAATATGATTGCAATTTCGTGCACCAGTCCTTAGGTAGTTAGGTGCATCATTAATATTGAATTTTTCCTATGCTTATTCAGTAGGTAACCTACACATTGATAAATTCCTTATTCAATACCACATTCATGATTAACGAGGCAACCGTTACTTGTACCACTTGCTAGAGCCTGTTTGGTTTTTAATGCCACTCGTGTTTTGCCAGCATCTCTTGAGGGTCAAGTTAAATATTCTCACTGCTGGGTTTTATATGTATTTCATTTAAATACAGATCTTGAGAAACTATGGAAGCATCCATCTCAACCAGGGTTTATGGCAAAGGTTATTAGCTCTAGTATTAATGTCTTATCTATGTAGCATCTTCTTGCCTCATTTTATCCCCTAGAGATATTTTTCATATGAACCAGTGGATGGATAGGTGAGAGTTCTGAGACTTAAAGGAAGAAGAATGGGAGTGTTCGCCACCCGATCCCTACATCGTCCATGTCCCATTGGACTTACAGTTGCAAAGGTAAGAACACATTTAGATGCCAGTGGATTTTTCTAACATGCTTTCACCAATCACAATATTATGTACTCTTCTATTGAATTATTGATTGGTATCATTTGTCCCTCATGCATATTTAAAAAAAAATGGAGACCACCAAACCACTGAAGTCTTAATGGTGCAAAAAGTATCCTACCTCCTTTGTTCTTCATAGATTTCTATGTATCTTCTCTTAGCGTTGCTGGATTGTTGCAAGCCTATGAACAATTAATTTCATATTTAAAGAAGATTTAGGATCTTGGGCAGTTGGTTTGAAAGATTGGATTTGTCTTATGAAAGATCAAACCATAGCTAAGAAGATTGGTTTAGAATGTTACAGGCCAATAGAAGATTAAATTCAAAAGTTTTCAGCTCTTACACTAGCTTTTTTGCCTCTCACAGTAAAGCTATTCTCTAAGAAAGGGTTCAAGGACCATTTTTTCAAGTACAAAAGATACACAAGTACATAGCTATCAAGCATGCAGTTGAAGCTTGACGATCTTTGTGAGCAGTTAAACAGCACTAAAGAGCTCTCAACTGCTTCCTTCAACAAATTATCAAACAAGGATGGAGAAGTGCAATCGAGTTAGGCGTTTGGCGCTGAGAAAATAAAATTTGTTGGTTGTGGTTGTTGGCACTGTGAACAACATTATGACCTTTCCAATGAATTGATGATTATGAAGCTCTTCTGTTTACTCAACATTTTATGACACTCTTTTGATTATTCGCTAATTCACTTTGTTAGCAGGTTTATAGTTTTGGATTCTTTAGTAAATTCATGATTCATGATTTTCCTTCTTCATATATTTTTAAATTCTTAGATTAATTGCTAAAAAACAAAAGTTAGTAGACTACTTTTAAAGATACAATTTTAGATCATTGTTAACACTTATATTGCTACATTGATGTAATATAGTTATAAGCTTGTAGTATTTTTTTATTGTTTAGATTTGTAACATGGTTTATTATTTTTCAAGAGAAATTTGTGTATCAATATTTTAAATTTAATGAAATATCTCATTTTTTTAGTAATTAATTTCAGTATATTTATATTATGCATAATAATTATTTTTGGCAAAAATATATACTAGATTCTAGAAAAAAGATAGTTCATTACTTCTAAGAAAATGAGTATAATATAACGAAAAAAACTCTTAAGATTTTAGCGGCAATAGTAATGGCAACTAAAAGTGAATAATATTACAATTTTAGAATTATTCTTAGTGGCCATATAAATTGTCGGTAAAATAGGTTTTGGCGATAATAGTAATGACCACTAAAAGTGAATAATATTACAATCTTAGAATTACTTTCGGTGGCCATATAAATTGCCAAGAAAATGGCCGCTAAAAGTTATATACTTTTTGCGACCACTAAAACGGTCTTTACCGGCAAATGTTATAATTGCCGCTAAAACCTTTTAGCGATAAAGCATAAGATGGCTAATGTCTAATTGCCGATAAATATATTAGTAACTATTTTTATTGCCGCTAAAAGTAAAATAAATGGCTGCTAAAAATAATTTTTCTTGTAATGCCACCAATGCATACCACAGAGAAAAGAAATGCAAAATAATGATGTCCACCACACACGATTACGTTCATACTTTGACTTCTTTTTTTTCCTCTTTTCTCGTTGGAGGGAACGTGAATTCAAAACGTGGTTGGAAAAACACAGAGTACTTCCACTTTTATAGGAGTTGCGAGAGGATTGGTGTACCAAGGTTATAGTGTCAACAGTAGAGACTGCTTCCATTGTGACTATGGAAAAAAGAAGAAGAAGAAGAAGAAGAAAGGTTGTAGTGATGGCGCAAAGAATGCTTCTGTTCTTGTATGGATACCTGGAGGGAGAGCTCAGTCTCTGGGAGTCGACACCGAGTTATTATCTTTGGTGTCAACCTTCAAGCCTTATGTTAATCCAAGCTTTACTCCAAGAGGGTGTCCAATCGCGTAGAGCTTTGAGCAAGAAATAGGGGGAGTGTACCTGCAAAGGCACTCCGAAGCTTAAGTTAGTATTGAGAATTCAATGTATCCTTTAGGATAGGAGATCATACCTTTTTATAGGTGATAATGTATAAATCGGTTATGTTCCTGCTTTATTGCCTGTATTAAAAAGCAATAATAAGGGTTTGGACGTTTCACTTTTGTGAAGCAGTCTGTTAAGCTGATTTGTAACGTCACTTTTTAATAAATGACATTGATTGTCAATTAGTAACTGTAATGCCGATTAATGACATAAATTGCTGAGTAATGACTGCAATGCCAAACTATAACGCCAATTTCCTGGGTAATAATGTGAATAAAGCCGAGTTATGGATGATAAAGCCGATTTATGATATTGGATTTGTAATGGCCGGACCAGAGCCCCCAAGCTTAGCCTGGAAAAATGTTTAATGAAGCAGGTTGAGCTTTTAATGATGTATGAGTCGGCTACTGAACAGTTCGGCGTGTGCTTCTACCTTGTAGCCCCAGGTCAAGGTGCTTTATTGAACAGTTACTGAGACTATAGGCTTTCATGATTAGGATAGAGAAATAATTAAATGAAGGTATTAATGAGTTTGCGTATTTCCAATGTGGGTTTACTAGGTCTGATGTGACTAATTTGATGGGAAGTGGAAGCGAGATTTTAGGTTAAAGTGTGTGAATTAAAGCTTAGGAATTCTAAAGGTTTGCATGCTTGCTGTTTTATGTTTTCTCAAGCATTTTCAACCAAAAATGAGTAAAAGAGGTGAGTGTCTCTTAGTTTTTTTTGGTTTTTCTGCTTAATCGTGTTCTCTTCTTCTCCTTCTCTGCTTCTATTTTTCAAAATGGGTTATGAGAAAGAAACGAAAGGGGAGGTAGACTGGTCTTATGACTGGGTGAATGATGATGTAAGGGATCGTGTTTCTCTATTTTTGGATGTTGGTGCTGTGAATAAGATAGATTAGTCTAAGGTTGCTAGGGTTAATTTTGGGGTTCGATTAGAGCTGCTCCCCTGTACGGTTGATGATAGGGTTTTTCATAGAGGGGAGGATTTTGAGCATTTTTTTATGTATAGTTGTGTTTTTGAGGAACTAAGGGTGAGAATTCCTTTCAGTGATTTTGAGTGTAAAGTTCTGAAGCAATTGAATTGTGCGCCTTCACAACTTCACCCCAATGGTTGGGCTTTCCTTCGGGCGTTTGAGATTCTTATGGAATTTGTGGAAGAAAATCCATCAGTGGAGTTGTTTTTCTCATTGTTTAAGGTGAAGGGTGTTTGGAAGGGTGGTTGGGTAAACTTGAACAGCTCTCCGGGTTTGGTGTGTTCAAGTTATACAAATCATCTTTTAAGAATTTTAAGGAAATGTACCTTAAGGTCAGTAGCTGCGAGGATGACTTTCCATTCTATGTGGACGAGCATTTGGGGGAAAATTTTCCTCTCTGGTGGTGTTCAAAGCCTCAAAATATTTTGGGGCCTGAAACTATAAGTCCAAAAGATGAGTGCATAATTGAGCTTTTGACTGAGATCATTGATCGGAAGGAGTTGATTTATGTTTATGCTCTGCTGCAGTGGGAGGAAAATAAGGCTCCTGTGATAGATTATCTGGGTAAGATTTTGAATTGTGGATATTGTATCATATCTGAAGTTTTTTGAACAGGTTTTTGTTTTTCTTGTTTTTCAGGTGGTAAGTACCCAGGTGTATCTGCAGCGAGTTTGAGGTCTCGGGTGAAGAGCAAAGGTTTGGATAAAGAGGTATCCTCATCAAAGGCAGATAAGGTCGGTGTTAGCGAGGTTGATCAGCCATGGCCAGGGAGGAGGAAAGTTATTGCTAAGAAGAAAAAAGGTGATGTGGTAGATTTGTCGGACGTTTCTGATTATGAGAAAGATGATGTTCCGATGGAAGAGGTTCATAAGTTTTATGATAACCAGAAGAGGTTGCATGGTTTTGTTGAGCGGAGTGAGGGGTCATCGCTCTGGGGGAAAAATTATCCTTTCATGATCACTGCTGATGAGGTATGCCAGACCCCGTCTGATGTTAGTTTGGCGGAAGAGGTGGGGGATGTGGCAATTGATCAATATATGCAGGTGACTTCTATCTTGTGAGGTAAAAAGTTTTGTGTTTTTATTTTGTTTTTTGGAAAAGTAATGTGTTAATGTTTGCTCCTTAGGTTGTGGGTTTGCGGCTGGCGAGTTTAGGACAGAGCCGTGAAAAGATTCATCGAAGGTTGGTTGAGAAAAAGGAGGATCCGAGTTTGAGGGAAGAGTTGGCTATAAAGGTTGCCAAGGTTTCCGAGCTGGAGGTGAAGTTAGTTGAGGTTGAGAAACATTTGAAAGAAGTGAAAGAGAGCTATGCCAAAGATGTTGAAGATTTAAAGAAGAAAGAAGCAGACTTATCTTCTATGAGTACCCGTGTGATCGAGGTTACTGCTCGGTTGAAGGAGGTGGAGAAGAACAAGCAAGGAGAAATTATTGATTCCTTCCTTGAAGGATTTGAGAGTGTTGTTCTTCAGGCGAGGTTTTCTGGCTCCCGAGGTGGATTTCTCGGCAATGGATCCAGGGAAAATAGTGTAGGATGGCGTTATGGTTGAAGATGATGGTGCTGCTGAGCAAGGAGATGAAAATGTTTGATATGTATTCGGTCTAGTTTTGTTTTGTTTTTGGTTGAGGACTATGTTGTTCCCGTGTTGGGATTTTCTGCTTGTAACTTATGTTTTGCTACTATTTTTTGGAAAACAAACTTTGATATTTCTGTTTACATGCTGTTTCTGCATGTTATGACTATAATATAGTATTGTTGTTTGTATGATATGTGGGTGTTTTTCTGGTTTGTGACTGTGGCATTGATGCCAAATATGGTAGTAATGTTATTAATTTGATGGAGAATTATCATGTAGAGGCCGATTAGGCCAAATTTGTGATGCCGGATCAAAAAATTGTATTATGTTCTAGTGAGCCACAATGATTTTGATTTAAAATCGGCTAACATGTATTTGGTTGCGAAGGATTTGTTCGGCAGTTTGTTAGTCTCACCTGCTATTTGTTAATTTTTGCAAAATAGTCGGGTTAGGATCATCATAGTGTTATGATTCTTACTAAAATATTTGATGCATTTGTTGAATTCTGAATGACTGTGTTCCGATTTGGATTGGTAATTTGTTTGGTAAATCCTGTATGATCGGCTTGCGATTAAGATCGGAAATTTGGCTGAATGATCCGAGTCTGATTTGGATCAAACTTTGTATAAATTATTGGTTTCTGGTTTAGATCGGACATTTGTTTGAATGAGTTTCTGTTATAAGTTCTGCTATCGGATTCATTGGTTGTATCCGAGTATTGGGTTCCGTTTTAAGGTCGGCAGTCGGATTGACTGATTGTTTCTGAGTGATCGGGTTCCGTTTTAAGGTCGGTAGTCAGAATGACTGATTGTATCCGAGTGATCGGATTCCGTTTTAAGGTCGGCAGTCAGAATGACTGATTGTATCCGAGTGGTCGGATTGACAGTATAGGTCGGCATTATATGAAGCGAGAAATGTAGAAAGTGATGAGTTGATAAAATAAAATATTTATTGAAGAACCTTTAATTCCAAAGGCCCAGGAAGGCTAGCCTGGTTAAAACCTCTCCAAGAAAAATCCTTGTGGGAAAAATCTTGGTAGTAGGAAAAAGAGTACTGGCCTATCCCTGGTTTTAACTATAATATAACTTCAAGGAAGATACATTCCATGTGTTAGGGAGATCTTTATCCACTAGAGTTTGTAGTTGGTAGGCTCCATTACCGATTACTTCTATGACTCGGTAAGGGCCGTCCCAATTAGCTGCTAGTTTGCCATGTGATGATGGTCTCCTAGCTTGTTCTATTTTCCTAAGCACAAGGTCATTTGTACGGAAGGATCTTGGATGAAGTCTTTGGTTATATCTTCGGGCAATGTGCTGTTGCATGGCTAAATGTTTAATTGCTGTAGATGATCTGAGTTCTTCAATGAGATCAAGCTCGAATTGCCGAGCTATGTCTTGTGTTGTTTGGTCGGCCAATTCAGTGCGTAGTGAGGATTGGGAGATCTCTACTGGTATCATTGCGTCTGAACCGTAGACTAAATGGAAAGGTGTCTCCTTTGTGGTTGAGTGAATTGTTGTATTGTATCCCCATATGATCTCTGGGATAAGCTCGGCCCAGAGGCCTTTTGCATCATTCAGTTTCTTTCTTAGAGCATGTAGTATTACTTTATTTGCGGCTTCAGCTAATCCATTTGTTTGTGGGTGCTCTACTGATGAGAAGTGTTGTTTGATTTTCAAGTTCTGCAAGAAAGATGTAAATTTTTGATCGGCCAACTGGCGACCATTATCTGTGATAATGTGCCGAGGAATGCCAAATCGACAAATAATATATTTCCAAACAAAGGAAAGCATTTGTTGTGATGTAATCTTGGCTAGAGGTTGAGCCTCTATCCATTTGGAAAAATAATCAATTGCTACCACAAGAAATTTTACCTGACCTGCTGCTGTGGGAAAAGGTCCGAGGATATCTATGCCCCATTTGTTGAACGGCCAACTAACCTCGGAACAATGTAAGAGTTCGGCCGGGAGATGTGTAATCGGACTGTGTTTTTGGCAGTTGTTACAGTTTTAACTTTTGCTTGACAATCCTGTCATATTGTCGGCCAATATAATCTAGCTCTGAGGATTTTTGAATACAGACTTTGGGCTCCGATGTGTGTACCACAGATCTCTTCATGTGCCTCAGCAAGTGCAAGCTCGGCTTCTGTTCTACAAAGAGATTTGAGCAATGGACGAGAGAATCCCCGTCTATATAGGCAATTATTATAAATTGTAAAAAAGGAGGCTTGTCGGCGGAAGTGTCGAGCATTTTTGACGTTGCCTGGCAAGATCCCTGTCTGGAGATACTGTATGTATGGGGATCTCCAATCTGTTTCCTGTGTTACACTTAAGATTTGTGTTAGTTCAATGCTTGGGTTGAGTAGTGTTGACTGATAAAGTGATGACCCATTTGGTTGAGTGCTGGCGAGTTTAGACAGAATGTCAGCTCGGCCATTACTTTCCCTTAGTATGTGCTGTATTTCGTATTTAGAAAATTTTGAAAGCAAATTTTGTACGACATCTAGGTATTTAGAAAGCAAAGGGTCCTTTACTTGGTATAAGTTGTTTACCTGTTGGACGATAAGCAAGGAGTCACAATATACCTTAAGTTCGGTGATGTTTAGGTCGGCAGCGAGTCTAAGGCCAGCAATTAGTGCTTCATACGCAATCTGATTATTGCTTGCTTTAAATGAAAAGTTAAGGGAAATGTTCAATGACGTTGCCGTGGCTATCGTCAAGTATGATACCTGCTCTACACCCTTGTGGGTTGGAGGACCCATCGACGTATAAAGACCATTCGATGTAGTCTTCAATTGTAGTCGGTACTGAGAATTCGGAAATAAAGTCGGCCAAAAACTGGGATTTGATGGATGCTCGGCCTTCGTACTTGATATCAAATTCTGATAGCTCCACCAACCATTTTACTAGTTGGCCAACCAGCTCAGGTTTCTGAAGGACTTGTCACAAAGGTTAATCTGTTCGAACATGGATTTCATGGCTCTGAAAGTATGGTCGAAGTCTTCTGGCTGAAAAGACAAGCGCGAGTGCCAGCTTCTCAATGCTCGGGTAATGAAGCTTTGCATTCTGTAAGGTCTTGCTGGTGAAATAGATTGGGAACTGTTTCTTCTCCCTTTCTGCAACAAGAGCAGAGCTTGGTCGAAGTCTTTTCTCTTTCTGCGACAAGAGCGGAGCTTATAGCCCAGTTAGTGACAGATAAATATAAGAATAATAGCTCCCCTTGTAGGGGGGTTTGCAAAATTGGTGGTTTTCAAAGAGTTTCTTTGATAGTTGTAAATGCTTGTTCGCATTCATCAGTCCATTGGAAAGCTTTTTTGTATTTTAAAGTTTGGAAAAAACATAAGGATTTAGAAGCTAGGCAAGGTAAGAATCTAGAAAGTGCAGCAAGTCTCCCTGTTAACCGTTGGACTTCTTTGATTGTGTATGGACTTGTCATGTCTAAAATAGCTCGGCATTTTTCTGGATTTGCCTCAATACCTCGGCTAGTGAGCATGAAGCCGAGGAATTTACCGCTTTGAACACCAAATGCACACTTTTCGGGATTTAACTGCATGTTGTATTTTCTTAGCTGTCTGAAGATTTCGGTGAGGTCATCAAGGGGATTATTGCCGATCTTTGTCTTGGCGACCATATCGTCGACGTAGACCTCAATGTTCCTGCCGATTTGTTTGGTGAAGATTTTGTCCATTAGACGTTGATATGTCACACCTGCATTCTTAAGGCCAAATGGCATGACTTTATAACAATAGTTTCCATATTCAGTAATAAAGGCTGTCTTATTTTGATCGGTTGGATGCATTTGGATCTGGTTATAACCAGAATATGCATCCATAAAGCTGAGTTTCTCAAAACTAGAGGCATTATCAACTAAACAATCAATAGAGGGTAAAGGGTAGGAATCCTTGGGGCATGCTTTGTTGAGATCGGTGAAATCAACACACATGCGCCATTTACCATTATGTTTTTTAACCATGACAACGTTCGCCAGCCATGTTGTGAATCTGATTTCTCAGATGAAGCCCGCGTTAATGAGCTTCTTAGTTTCTTCTAGGAAAGCCTGTTTTCGGTCGTGGCCGAGATTTCTCTTTTTCTGTGCTATAGGTCGGATAGATGGATCTAAGGCTAACTTGTGTGATATGATGGATGGGTCGATGCATGCCTGGCATATCAACTGGGGTCCAAGCAAACAGGTCGGCATTTTGTTGTAAGAATGCTCGGAATGATGATTTTTCTTCTGAGGATAATGTTGAGCTGATGTATGTGAACTTGTCCGTGTTTTCTGTGAAATAGATTTTATCTAGGTCTTCTGTTAGGGTCGGCCTTTCCAGTGTTCCTGCTCTAGGATCTAGGTCGGCCAGCATGTGTTGGTTGTTCATGTTGCCGATATTGTGAACTTGGGCTTTGTGTTACGGTTAGGTCTTTTGAGACTATTGTTGTAGCACTCCTTGGCTTCTCGGGCATCACTATGAATGGTTGCAATTGTGTTGTCCTGCAAAGGAAACTTAACACAAAGATGAATTGTAGATACTATAGCGTCGAACCTATTTAAGAAAGGTCGGCCAAGTATTAAAATATAGGGACTGAAGCAATCAACAACTAAGTATTGAATGTCTAAAGTTTTTGACGAGGGAAACTTACCGAGTGTGGTTTGTAACCACACAGAGCCCATAACCGGGACTCGCTCACCTAAGAAACCTACCAAGTCACCAGTGGAAAGTTGGATGACGTTATTGCTTAGTTTCATTTTCTGGAATGTTGAGAAAAAGAGAACGTCGGCGCTACTGCCTGGGTCGAGCAACACCTTTTTAACTAGGAGATCTCCGAGCTGTAGGGAGATTATGACGGGATCATCCAAATTTGCTACGCTGTTGTCATGATCGGTTGTTTGGAATGTTATCTGTGGAGATGTCGGCAGCGGCTACTGTTGACTTTGATCGTCGTTGATGGAAAGTATAGCTCGGTAAGATCTTTTCCTTGCCGAGCTTGTGGCTCCGCCACTGTAAAACCTCCGGAAATACAGTTAATTGTACATGTTAGTAGTTCAGGATGGCTATTGTTATGTCGGTCTCTATCTTGGCCATGTTATGTAACCGAGCTTTGACCTCCTGAAGGAGGTGCTCGCCGCTGCATGTGGCCGCTGATGTATTTGTCTAGGTGACCCTGCCGAGCTAGTCATTCCAGTAGTTTTTGGCGATGATGCAGTCGTCGGTATTGTGTCCGTGCTTCTGGTGGAAGGAGCAGTATTTTGATCGGTCAGTGCCTTTTGAATCTGGGTAACTGCCAGCCTTTCTTGGTGGCTTGATTAATTTTGAATTCAAGATCTCCTTGATGATATCATCGTGCTTGGTATTGAATTTGGTGTAGGTTTCATATCGTGGAATTGGTTTGAAATTCTTCTTTCTGTCCTGTGTTTTATCGTCGTCTCTATAGTGAGGCTTTTCGACTTTTTGAGCTTGTCGGAGTTCTTCGATGTCGATCTGTCCTTTAGCTTTTTCACGGAACGCGACCATAGTTTTTGGTTTGGCCACAAAAATAGTTTCCTAGAATTTTCCTGGTCGTAATCCGCTTTTTATGGCGTGTAGTTCCACCTCAGGGTGGAGGTCGGGTATACTTATGGCTATCTTTGTGAAGCGCGTCATGTAGTCCTTGAGGCTTTCGTGTTGGCCTTGCTTGACTGTGTTCAGGTAATTGGAGTCATGCAGGTAGATGGCTGATCCAGCAAAGTGCTCCTCAAAGGGCATTGATATGTCTCGAAATCGAGAAATAGAACCTGCAGGCAAACAACAAAACCAATCAAGTGCAGGACCATCTAAGTAAGATGGAAAGAAACAACATAAAACTTTATCAAATGCATCGTTTACTATCATTATAGAGGTGATTTCTTGATGTATTTCTTCAGATCACCTAACCCATCGTAGGGAGTTAGGGTAGTCGGCAGGGTGAACCTTCGGGGTAGCACGAAATTCATCACCTCTGCCGTGAATGGTCTAGGGGAGCTTTCCTGATTGTCATTTGAGCAGTGTCAGAAAGCAATCTTACCAAGCTATGCTCTCCATCAACGCTGATCAAACTCAACAGCAAACAATACCACAATTTCCACAGATAACATTCTAGACAGCTGATTATAACAAAGGTATACCAAACTTAGATAACCCAGTCATCATCTCCCTACAGCTCAGAGATCTCCTGGTAAAAAAGGTGTTGCCGGATCCTGGAAGCAGTGCCGATGTCCTATTTTTCTCCACATTCCAGAAGATGAAATTGAGCAGCAACATCCTCCAAGCTTATACTGGAGACTTGGTAGGTTTCTCAGGTGAGAGAGTCCCGGTTATGGGCTCTGTGTGGTTACAAACCACACTTGGTGAGTTTCCCTCGTCAAAAACCTCAGATATTCAATACTTGGTAGTTGACTATTTTAGTCCCTACAATTTAATACTTGGCCGACCTTTCTTAAATAAGTTCGGTGCTATAATATCTATAATTCATCTTTGCGTTAAGTTCCCTTTGCAGGATAACACAATTACAACCATTCACAGTGATGCATGGGTGGTGCACGAATTTGTGATTCGCACAACTAACCAGCAAGTGCACTGGGTCGTCCAAGTAATATCTTACGTGAGTAAGGGTCGATCCCACGGAGATTATTGGTTTGAAGCAATCAATATTTATTTTATTTATCTTAGTCAGGAGGCCAATAAGGGTTTAGTGAAATTACGAGGTTTGATTATAAAAATAAAAGAGAATAACAGCGTTACTTGTTGTGCAGTAATGGGGAATATGTTGGAGTTTTGGAGATGCTTTATCCTTTGACTTCAACTCTTCCTTGAAATCCTTCAACACACGCAAGGCTCCTTCCATGGCAAGCTCTATGTAGGGTGTCACCGTTGTCAGTGGCTACTTCCCATCCTCTCAGTGAAAACGTTCCTATGCTCTGTCACAGCACGGCTAATCATCTGTCGGTTCTCAATCAGGTT
>NC_029773.3:61081164-61081749 GCF_000817695.3 Arachis duranensis
GTGAAATAGAAACAATTGCATTAATTCATCGAGACGTTGCAGAGCTCCTCACCCCCAACAATGGAGTTTAGAGACTCATGCCATCACAAAGTGTATAATTCAGATCTGAAAATGTCATGAGGTACAAGATAAGTCTTTAAAAGTTGTTTAAATAGTAAACTAGTGACCTAGGTTTACAGAAAATGAATAAACTAAGATAATTGGTGCAGAAATCCACTTCTGGGGCCCACTTGGTGTGTGCTAGGGCTGAGACTAAAGCCATCCACGAGTAGAGGCCTTTCTTGGCGTTAAACTTCAGGTTATGACGTGTTTTGGGCGTTCAACTCCGGATCATGACGTTTTTCTGGCGTTTAACTCCAGACAGCAGCATGAACTTGGCGTTCAACGCCAAGTTACGTCATCTATCTTCGTGCAAAGAATAGACTATTATATATTGCTGGAAAGCCCTGGATGTCGACTTTCCAACGCCGTTGAGAGCGCGCCAATTGGACTCCTTTAGCTCCAGAAAATCTATTTCGAGTGCAGGGAGGTCAGGATCCAACAGCATCAGCAGTCCTTTTTCAGCCTAACTCAGATTTTTGCTCA
>NC_029773.3:61082717-61083529 GCF_000817695.3 Arachis duranensis
AAAAAAATTCTACTACTTTATTCATGCCTGATGATGATGAGAAAAATAAATTATAGCTTAATTGGACATAAAATCAAAATAGACATACTAATTATTACTAAATATCTCCTAAGGTGAATTTCTATAATAATACTATTACTAAGCTAAAGCAAAAATTGGAACTCAGCAACCTGTTGTTTTGAGGAGTAGATGTTCCTCTAATCTGTGGGGTGTTGTTCAAGGATTAATTTTTGGCACTTCAGCTCCCTTAGATCACGCCCTTGCTCTTCCTGTTCCTTGAGCAGTTTGCAAAGCATGCTACTTTGATTATTCTGTTCTTCCTTTATTTGATCCATAGCTTCTTGCAATCTGGAAATAGAAGCCTCAAGATGTTCCCAATATTCGGATTGGGGCAGTTCTGGGAGGGCTTCTTGTGCTCTCCTCTTGGTTGAATCATCTTGTTGCTGTTGTCTGACCATCGATGTTCCAGTAATGGGCTTTTCAATTAGGATATATTCAGTTATTCCCATCTTTACTCCATCATCTTTGCACAGCATAGAAATTAGGCTTGGATAAGCCAATTTGGCGTCCTTAGAATTCCTATTTGCTATTTTATATAGCTCACAGGAGATCAGCTGATGGACCTCCACTTCTTTTCCCAACATGATGCAGTGAATCATTAATGCTCTTTTAATAGTGACCTCAGAGCGGTTGCTGGTGGGCAGTATGGAACGCCCTACGAAATCCAGCCAACCTCTGGCTACTGGTTTCAGATCTTCCCTTTTGAGTTGAACTGGGACGCCAGTCGTGCTGGTGGTCCACTTGGCTCCAGG
>NC_029773.3:61083718-61085322 GCF_000817695.3 Arachis duranensis
GGTTGTTTTCCTTTAGGAGCCATGATCTTTAGTGGGTATGTTTTTGTGATCACGGATAAAACACACCAAACTTAGAGCTTTGCTTGTCCTCAAGCAAAAGAGAAGAAAGAAGAGGGATAGGAGGAGAGCAAGAGTTGGATGGTGATGGTGAGGAGGGCGCCGAATACAATATATAGGGAGGGGGTGGGAAATTTTCGAAAAAGATAAATTTTCGAAAAAGAGAAAGATATAAATCATAATTTAAAAGATAAATTTGAAATTTTTAATTTTGAAAAAGATTTAAAAAAAATAATTGAGTTTTGAAAAACAAATTTGAAAAGATGATGGATTGGATTGGAAAGCCATTTGTTTTTTTTTGGGTTAAGATATATCTAAAATATTTGCAACATGGGATTTTTTTTTTTAGAAATTAGGATAAAAATTTTTGGAATTGAAAGTGATAATTTGAAATATGTTTATGCAAGAAATCATGAATTGAAACATAAAAATTTTGAAAAATTATAAAGAAAAACGAGTTTGTACCTTCTCCCACCATCCTGGCGTTAAACGCCCACATGGTGCATGTTTTGGGCGTTTAACGCCCACATGTTGCTTCTCCTGGGCGTTCAACGCCCATCTGGTGCTTCTTTCTGGCGTTGAACGCCAGGAAGTCCTTCGTCACTGGGCGTTTTTCTGAACGCCCAGGATGCTAGCAGACTGGCGTTAAACGCCCAGAAGGTGCATCTTTCTGGCGTTTAACGCCCAGAAGATGCTCCTTTCTGGCGTTTAACGCCCAGAAGGCTACCCTTACTGGCGTTAAACACCCAGTGGGTGCTTCTTTTGGGCGTTTAACGCCCAAAGTATTTCTTACTGGCTTTTTCACGCCAGTGAGCTTCCAAATTTTCCTGTAACTCTGTGACTTCAACCAATTGCTATTTCACCTTTGAAGATACTCGGACTCAAACCTGTAAAGAAAAGAAAATTTATTTAATTAGTAAATAAACTTTGTAAATGGCTGGGTTGCCTCCCAGCAAGCGCTTCTTTAATGTCATTAGCTGGACTGTCACTGATCTTCAATGAAGTCTCAGTCTTGAGGATTCTTGCTCGAAATTATCTTCAAGATAGTGTTTAACTCTTTGTCCATTAACAATGAACTTTTTGTTAGAGTCACTATCCTGAAGTTCTATGTATCCATATGGTGATACGCTTGTGATTACATATGGACCTCTCCACCGGGATTTTAATTTCCTAGGGAATAATTTGAGCCTAGAATTGAATAGCAGAACTTTCTGCCCTGGTTTAAAGACTCTGGATGACAATTTCTTATCATGCCATCTTTTGGCTTTCTCCTTGTAAATTTTTGCATTCTCAAAAGCATTGAGTCTAAATTCCTCTAGCTCATTTAACTGGAGCAATCGTTTTTCTCCAGCTAACTTGGCATCAAGGTTTAGGAATCTGGTTGCCCAGTAGGCCTTGTGTTCCAGTTCCATTGGCAAGTGACATGCCTTTCCATACACAAGCTGGTATGGAGAGGTCCCTATAGGGGTCTTAAATGCTGTTCTGTATGCCCACAGAGCATCATCCAAGCTTCTTGCCCAATCCTTTCTACGGTTAATTACAGTCCG
>NC_029773.3:61088138-61088980 GCF_000817695.3 Arachis duranensis
GTAAGCTTTTCAGAATGACTGCACTGCATTCTTCAGTGAGGTAAACTTTTTCAGTTTCCCTCCAATCCTTCTTATGACTTAAGATTTCTTTCATGAACTTAGCATAAGAGGGTATTTGCTCAAGTGCTTCTGCAAACGGAATCTTTATTTCAAAAGTCCTGAGATAGTCTAGCGGGGAAATTGCTTATCCTGTTCCGCTTGGCGGAGTTTTTGAGGATAAGGCATTTTGGCTTTGTATTCCTCAACCTTAGTTGCTGCTGGTTTATTACCTGTAGAAGTGGGTTGGGAAGCCTTTTTAGAAGGGTTGTTATCAGCACTTGTATGTAACTGATCTCCCACTGGCATTTGAATGCCAGGGGTGGAAGCTGGAGTGGCGTTATGCTAGGGGTGGAAGCTGGAGTGGCGTTAGACGCCACTTCCTTATTTGTTACTGGCGTTTGAACGCCAGAACCATGTTCCTTTGGGCGTTCAACGCCGGATACATGCTTGTTTCTGGCGTTGAACGCCAGGAATGAGCATGGTCTGGGCGTTCAGCGCCAGCATCATTCCTCTCTGGGCTCTGATTGTCCTCAGAGGGATTTTGAGTAAACATCTGTTCATTTCTTGGCTTCCTGTTGTCTTGAAGTGAGGTATTTAATGTTTTCCCACTTCTTAATTGAACTGCTTGACATTCTTCTGCTATTTGTTTTGACAGTTGCTTTTCTGTCTGTTTTAATTGCACTTCCATATTCCTGTTAGCCATTCTTGCTTCCTGTAATATTTCCTTGAATTCGGCTAGCTGCTGAGTTAGAAAGTCCAATTGTTGATTAATTTCATTAGCCTGATCCACCGGACTGAGTTCT
>NC_029773.3:61091454-61104342 GCF_000817695.3 Arachis duranensis
AAACTCTAGGTTATGACGTGTTTTGGGCGTTCAACTCCGGATCATGACGTTTTTCTGGCGTTTAACTCCAGACAGCAGCATGAACTTGGCGTTCAACGCCAAGTTACGTCGTCTATCTTCGCGCAAAGTATGGACTATTATATATTTCTGGAAAGCCCTGGATGTCTACTTTCCAATGCCGTTGAGAGCGCGCCAATTGGACTCCTGTAGCTCCAGAAAATCCATTTCGAGTGCAGGGAGGTCAGGATCCAACAGCATCAGCAGTCCTTTTTCAGCCTAACTCAGATTTTTGCTCAACTCCCTCAATTTCAGCCAGAAAATACCTGAAATCACAGAAAAATACACACACTCATAGTAAAGTCCAGAAATATGATTTTTGCCTAAAAACTAATAATATTCTCCTAAAAACTCACTAAAACATGCTAAAATCTACATGAAATTACCCCCAAAAAGCGTATAAAATATCCGCTCATCAATGGGAAGCCAGAGAATGCTACAATAATAGTCTCAAAAGACCTAGCCAAAACACAAAAGCCCATGTTTACAACATCGGCAACATAAACGACCAACAAATTTTGGCCGACCTTGACCCCAGAGCGGGAACATTGGAAAGGCCAACCCAACAGAAGACCTGCATAAAATCTATTTCACAGAAAGCACGGACAAATTCACATACGTTGGTTCAACATTATCCTCGAAAGAAAAATCCTCATTCCGAGCATTCTTACAACAAAATGCCGACCTGTTTGCTTGGACCCCAGCTGATATGCCAGGCATTGATCCATCCATCATATCACACAAGTTAGCATTAGACCCATCTGCCTGACCAGTAACACAGAAAAAGAGAAATCTCGGTCATGACCAAAAATAAGCCTCCCTGGAAGAAACCAAGAAGCTCATCGACGCGGGCTTCATCCGAGAAATTAGATTCACAACATGGCTGGCGAATGTTGTCATGGTTAAAAAAACATAACGGTAAATGGCGCATGTGTGTTGATTTCACCGATCTCAACAAAGCATACCCCAAAGATTCCTACCCTTTGCCTTCTATTGATTCCTTAGTTGATAATGCATCTGGTTTTGAAAAACTCAGCTTTATGGATGCATATTCTGGTTATAACCAGATCCAAATGCATCCATCCGACCAAAATAAGACAGCCTTCATTACTGAATATGGAAACTATTATTATAAAGTCATGTCATTTGGCCTTAAGAATGCAGGTGCGACATATCAACGTCTCATGGACAAAGTCTTCGCCAAACAAATCGGCAGAAACATTGAGGTCTACGTTGAAGATATGGTCGCCAAGACAAAGATCGGCAACAATCACCTTGACGACCTCGCGAAAATCTTCGAACAGCTAAGAAAATACAACATGCGGCTATACCCCGAGAAGTGCGCATTTAGGGTCCAGAGTGGCAAATTTCTCGGCTTCTTGCTCACTAGCCGAGGTATTGAAGCAAATCCAGAAAAATGCCGAGCTATTTTAGACATGGCAAGTCCACACACCATCAAGGAAGTCCAACGGTTAACAGGGAGACTTGCTGCACTCTCTAGATTTTTACCTTGCTTAGCTTCTAAAACTTTATGTTTTTTCCAAACTTTAAAAAAGAAAAAAGCTTTCCAATGGACTGATGACTGTGAACAAGCATTCACAACCATCAAAGAAACTCTTTCAAAACCACCAATTTTACAAACCCCCTTACAAGGGGAACCATTATTCTTATATTTATCTATCACTAATTGGGCTGTCAGCTCCGCTCTTGTTACAGAAAGGGAAAAGCAGCAGTCTCCTATCTATTTTACCAGCAAAACATTACAGAATTCCGAGCTTCGATATCCGACCATTGAGAAGCTGGCCCTAGCCCTTGTCTTCTCGGCCAGAAGACTCCGACCATATTTTCAGAGCCATGAAATCCATGTTCGAACAGATGATCCTTTACGCCAAGTCCTCCAAAAGCCTGAGCTGGCTGGCCGACTAGTAAAATGGTCAGTAGAGTTATCAGAATTTGATATCACGTACGAAGGCCGAGCATCCATCAAATCCCAGTTTTTGGCCGACTTTATTGCCGAATTCTCAGTACCGAGTACAACTGAAGACTACATCGAATGGTCTTTATACGTCGACGGGTCCTCCAACCCACAAGGGTGTGGAGCAGGTATCATACTTGACGATAACCACGGCACCGTCATCGAACATTCCCTCAACTTTTCATTTAAAGCAAGCAACAATCAGAGTGAGTATGAAGCACTAATTGCTGGCCTTAAACTCGCTGCCGACCTAAACATCACCAAACTTAAGGTATATTGCGACTCCTTGCTTATCGTCCAACAGGTAAACAACTTATACCAAGTAAAGGACCTTTTGCTTTCTAAATACTTGGATGTCATGCAAAATTTGCTTTCAAAATTTTCTAAATATGAAATACAACACATACCAAGGGAGAGTAATGGTCGAGCTGACATTCTGTCTAAACTCGCCAGTACTCAACCAAATGGGTCATCACTTTATCAGTCAACACTACTCAAGCCAAGCATTGAACTAACACAAATCTTAAGTGTAACACAGGAAGAAGATTGGAGATCTCCATACATACAATATCTCCGGACAGGGATCTTGCCAGGCGACGTCGAAAATGGTCGACACTTCCGCCGACAAGCCTCCTTTTTTACAATTTATAATAATTGCCTATATAGACGGGGATTCTCTCGCCCATTACTTAAATGTCTTTGCAGAACAGAAGCCGAGCTTGCACTTGCTGAGGCACATGAAGGGATCTGTGGTACACACCTCGGAGCCCGAAGTCTGTCTTCAAAAATCCTCAGAGCTGGATTATATTGGCCGACAATACGACAGGATT
Source organism: Arachis duranensis (assembly GCF_000817695.3). Taxonomy (NCBI): domain Eukaryota; kingdom Viridiplantae; phylum Streptophyta; class Magnoliopsida; order Fabales; family Fabaceae; genus Arachis; species Arachis duranensis. Next base: position 61,094,317 of record NC_029773.3, read on the forward strand.
GTCAAGAAAAAGTTGAAAGCTGTAACAATTGCCAAAAACACAGTCCAATTACACATCTCCCGGCCGAACTCCTACACTGATCCGAGGTTAGTTGGCCATTCAACCAATGGGGCATAGATATCCTCGGTCCTTTCCCCACAGCATCTGGTCAGGTAAAATTCCTTGTGGTAGCAATTGATTATTTTTCCAAATGGATAGCATTCCTCGACATATTAGCACAGATAATGGTCGCCAGTTTGCCGATCAAAAATTCACATCTTTCTTGCAGAACTTGAAAATCAAACAACACTTCTCATCAGTAGAGCACCCACAAACAAATGGGTTAGCTGAAGCCGCAAATAAAGTAATACTACATGCTCTAAGCAAAAAATTGAATGATACAAAAGGCCTCTGGGCCGAGCTTATCCCCGAGATCATATGGGGATACAATACAATAATTCACTCAACCACAAAGGAGACACATTTCCGTTTAGTCTACGGTTCAGACGCAATGATACCAGTGGAGATCTCCCAATCCTCACTACGCACTAAATTGGCCGACCAAACTACACAAGACATAGCTCGCCAATCTAAGCTCGACCTCGCAGAAGAAATAAGATCATCAACGGCAGCCAAACATCTGGCCATGCAACAGCACATAGCTCGAAGATATAACAAGAGACTTCAGCCAAGGTCTTTCCAAATCCACAACCTTGTCCTCATAAAAACAGAACAAGCTAGGAAACCATCCGCACATGGTAAATTATTAGCTAATTGGGAAGGACCCTACCGAATCACAGAAGTCATCGGCAACGGAGCCTACCGACTACAAACCTTAGAGGGTAAAGATCTCCCTAATACTTGGAATGTATCTTCCTTAAAATTATATTACAGTTAATACCAGGGACAGGCAAGTACTCTTTTTCCTACTACCAAGATTTTCTCCCACAAGGGTTTTGCTTGGAGAGGTTTTAACGAGGCTAGCCTACCTGGGCCTTTGACATCAAGGGTTCTTTAATAAATAAACCCCCTACTTTATCAAATCCTTATTTTCTCCATTTCATAGTTCCGCTTCAATCTATAAACATATAATGCCGACTTATACTATCAATTCGACCATTCGGATACTATCAACACTGATCAAATGCTAAAAAAGGTCATTCGGGACCTATCAGTCAATCCGACTACCGACCTTAAAACGGAATTCGATCACTCGGATACAATCAGTCAAACCGACTGCCGACCTTAAAACGGAATCCTATCACTAGAATATAATTAGTCAAACCGACTGCCGACCTTAAAATGGAATCCTATCACTAGGATATAATCATTCAAACCGACTGCCGACCTTAAAATGGAAATAGATTACTTGGATACAATCACTCAATCCAATTGCCGACCTTAAAACGGAATCCGATAACTCGGATACAATCATTCAATTCGACTGCCGACCTTAAAACGGAACCCGATCACTCGGATACAATCATTCAATCAGGTTGCCACCCTTAACACGAAATCCAGTAACTCGGATAATATGATTCAATCTAATAACTGATCTAAGTCAGATTACACTCATTCAAATTTGATCATTTAATCCCTCAAATAACTGATCTCAAAATACCAACTACAATCCGAATCTGATCATTCGGTACATTTCCGATCTTCTATCAAATCATACCACTCAAAATAAACCACTCAAACAGATGTCCGATCAAAACTCGAAAAACAACTTCTCAAAAATTCATGCAAATTACCGCTAACCATTCAAACTCCAAATATTATCAAACACAACCTATGCCTAATATGCTCAGTCTACTCAACCTTTGTATGCTTCCCCACCAAACAATGGCATTTTACCATCCGCACAATTAACATGTTTACCTTCAGAACCACAGTCACAAAACAAAAATACACTCACATGTTAAACAAACAAACAAACATCATATTATAGTCAAAACATGTAGAAATCGCATGTAAACAGAAACATCCAAGTTTGTTTTTCAGAAGACAGTAGCAAAATATAAGTTACAAACCACAAAAGTCCAACACAAGAGCAACATAGTTTTCAATAAAAAGCAAAACAGAATTACACCATTTCTATCAACCATTTTCAGCCTCCCCCTCAGCATCACCATTATCTTCCACCATGGCCCCATCTTGAACGATCTTTCCCAGATCCATCTGAGACAAGTCAACATCGGGGGCTAGAAACTTAGCTTGCTGGCAAGCTCGCTCAAAACCCTCCACAAATGAGTCAAGAATCTCATTTCCCTTCTGTTTTTCAACATCATTCAACTTTGCAGTAACTTCCACTACTTTAGCACTCATGCTAGAAAGATCGGACTCTTTCTTTTTTACATCTTCCACCTCTTTCGAATAATTTTCCCTAATTTCCATCAGCTCCTTCTCCATTTCTGATAACTTGGACTCCAACTCAGCAACTCTCTTACCCTTCAATTCCAGCTCCCCCTTCAAAATCAGATCTTGTTTAAGCTCGGCAACCTTCCGATGCTTCTTCTCTCTACTACGCCCCAAACTGGCAAGCCTAAAACCAACTACCTACAAACAAAGAAAAACAAAACTATCTTCAGCATACCACTCATATATATAGAAAAACAGGAACAAGCTCAAAAATACAAAATACCTGCATATACTGATCTATGGCGACATCGCCAACTTCCTCTGCCAATGTTACATTAGACAAATTTTGACATACATCATCTGCAACAGCCATATAGGGAAAGTCTTTCCCCCACAAAGACGACCCATCACTTTAATCGGTAACATCATACAGCCTCTGCTGACTTTTGAAAAAACTTTGAATTTCCTCCATAAGAACTTCACCCGCATCATCTTCAGAACATTTAGATAAATCAACAATACTTGCCTTCCTTTTCTTCAAAATAACTTTTCTTCTCCCCGGCTTCGGCTGATTAACTTCACCAACACCCACATCCTTTTCTACTTTGGAAGTAGAACCCTCTTTATCAATATTTTTACTCTTCACCCGAGCTCTCAGAGTAGAAGCCGACACCCCTGGATACTTTCTACCTGAAATTACAAAAACCGAAAACATTAAAGCTATACTCCAAATTCCATTAAACAACAATACCAATAAAACTCACCTAAGTATTCTATCACAGCCTGCCTATCCTCCTCCCATTTTAGCAAATCAAACACAGACAACAACTCCTTTCGAACAATAACCTCCACCAAATACTCAATGATACATTCATTCCTTACGCTAATGATTTCTGGCCCCAAAATGTTTTGAGGCTCCGAACACCACGAAAGTGGAAATCTCTCCCCTAAGTACTCATTAACGTAAAATGGAAACTGCCCTTCAGCACTACTAACCTTCAGATACATCTCCTTAAAATCCTTGAAGGACGACTTATACAGCTTAAAAATAGCAAATCCTGGAGAGCTATTCAAATTCACCCACCCCCCTTTCCAAACACCTTTTGCTTGAAATAAAGAAAAGAATAACTCCACAGATGGAACCTCCTCCAAAAAATCCATCAAAATTTCAAAACCTCGCAAAAATGCCCATCCATTAGGATGAAGTTGCGAGGGAGCACAGTTAAGTTGCCTCAAGACCTGACTCTCAAAATCACTAAACGGCAACCCCACCTTCAATTCTTCCAGCACACAACTATACATATAGAAGAACTAAAAACCTTCCCTCCTATGAAAAATACGATCGCTAAGAACACAAGGACGCAACTCAAATAAAATACCAGAACCACCCCTTGCTATTTTATTCTTATCAATCTCCTTCACAGATTCTTCATCCAAGAACAGTGAGCATCGTTTTCTCACATCATCACTCACCCGATCATATGACCAATAAACTTTATCTTTTTTCTCTCTCTCAAAACCCATTTGAAAAATAACACGAAGAGGAAGAATGGAAGTTACAGAGATGAAGAGAAGAAAAGCGTACCTCTTTTACTCATTCTTTTTCTCCTAATGCAACTGACACATATACAAACCTTGAACCAACCACAAAAAACCCTTGGACTCCAAAAAATTATTAACTTCCCACTAAAAACGGTTCCCAATACCAACACAATCAGTCACATCAAAGGCCATCACAACCATTGGGAACACGCGCTGTCTACGCCATGCATTCAATTTTTCTCTCTCCTAATTATGACACTACTTAGCATTAAAATTTGTTTAACAAAGTATCTTGAACTGGGGCTCCTAGACCACATCAAATGCCGAGTTATGCACCAACTCAAATAACTGACCTGTTCATTAAAAAGCTCAACCTGCTTCATTAAACACAATTTCCAGGCCAAGCTTGGGGGCTATGATCCGGCCGTTACAAATCCAACATCATAAATCGGCATTATCATTCATAACTCGGCATTATTCACGTTATTATTCAGAAAGCTGGCGTTACAATTCGGCATTACAGTTATTGATCGGCATTAACGTCATTAATCGGCCACTTACGTTATAACTCGGCTCAACGGACTACTTTCCAAATGTGAAACGTCCAACCTAGTTATTGCTCTTCAATACAGGTAATAAAGCAAGAACATAACCGACTTGCACAAAGCCACCCATAAAAAGGTATGATCTTCCATCCTAAAAGATACATTGAATTCTCAATACTGACTTAATTTTTGGAGTGCCTTTGCAGGTACACTCCCCCTGTTTCTTGCTCAAAGCTCTACGCAATTGGACACCCTCTTGGAGTAAAGCTCGGATTACCATAAAGTTCGAAGGTCGGCGCCGAAAATAACAACTCCGCGTCGATTCTCAGAGAACGAGCTCTTTCTCCAGGTATCCATACAAGAACATATATATATATATATATATATATATATAAACCGCTAAAACACTGATCTTAGTTCAAAAAATGATGGTGTTCATTTTGGTCTAATTCACTAGTTGTTGGGCGCTTTTTTGTTTCATCTACGGGTTTTGCTTAAGGTCTGAACTTGATTTGTCTTTTGGTTCCTAGTTCAATTGATTAATTCACTTTGATGTTCATTGTTCAAAACGATCATATGTATATCTATTATATATTATTAATTTCTTATTGTAATTGAAATCAAATTTTTTTCTCCAAAATTAAAAAGATCTCCCTTTTTCTTTCTTTTATTTTTTTATCTCTCTCATTCTTTCATTTACTCTATCTCTCTTATATATCATTATCAATAATTAATTATAAATTTGACAAGCAAAATATACAACATGACATTCTCTAATTGCATTTAAATTAAATTAAAATTAAAATTGAAATACTAAAATTGAAATATAATTATATTATATAATATATTTATATATTACTAACTAATTTAATAACTAAAATGTGTCATATAACACTCTTATTAAAATTTAGAGAAAATATTTCTCTCTAGAATTAATATACATTCTTCTTATATTTTCTTATCTACTACTCTCTCTTTTTTTTTTCTCTCTATCCTTCCCACTCTATATAATTTATAATTCATATTTTATATTAGTAATTTGACAAAGAGTTATTCTCCACGTACAAGTATTTTCCCATATAAGTTATACAAGTCATTTATATTCACGCGTATTCACGTTTTTTTTTCGTGTCTCTTCTTCTTCTTCTTCGTAATTTTTCTTTCTCGTTATCGTCGTCATCAACAACACCTCTTCCTCCTCCTCCTCCTTCTTTTTCATTGAAATTTCTTCTCCTTTTTTTTTTCTCTTTCTCCTTCCTCATCAGTTATCTAGTTGTTGAAGATAATAAATAATTCAGGTTCAGATTGTCAATTGAACCAGAACAAAATTGATTATTGTTTTGAATTTAATCAAGTGGCTAAGGTGTGGTTCAATTTAGAAGAAAAAGTATAGCATTAGAGAAAACATTTTTTTGCAGCAAATTTAGGTGTAACAACAAAATATTTGGGTGTAACACGAAGTTATTTGGGTGTATTTTAAGAATTTTTGAGTGTTTTTTTATTTTGATAAGTTCTACATAATTCAAAACTATTCATCTTCCTCCTTCTCATCTTCTGCTGTTTCTTCTTTTTTTATCATCATCACCATCTTTTTCTTTTTTTTATTCATCTTTTCCTTTTTATTTTACCTTCTCAAGTTTCTTCTTGTTTTACTCTCTTAATAAGAATAAAAACAAAAAAATCAAACAAAGAAAAAGAAGAAACACATAATGCTACAGAATTACTTGGAAGAGGATGAACTTACATTCATTTAACTAAAAGAAAGAAAGAAATAAGAAAAAAAAGAAGAAGAAAAAACGCAGCATTAGAGAAAATATTTTTCTGATTTTGCAGCAATTTGGATGTAGCACGAAGATATTTGGGTATATTTTAAAAATTTTTGGGTGTATTCTTATTCTGATAAGTTCTGCATAATTCAAAACTCTTCCTCCTCCCCCTCTTCATCTTCTACTGCTTCTTCTTTCTCATCTTCTTATTTCGTTTTCTTATAATTCTTCTTGAGAGAAAAAGTCAAATAAAGAAGAAAAAAATACATAATGTTGCAAAATCAATAGAAAAAGGAGGAGGAAAAAATACAGCAACAACAACAGTAATAAAAAAATAACTATGAATATGAAACACGTGAAGAAAAAGGAGGAGAAACGCAAAAAAGAAGGAAAAAAAAGAAGGAAGAGGAGGAGAAGGAGGAATGTAAAGAAGAAGAAATGTCTTCCATAATGGTGAGTGAAAGCGCACTTTGGAAACGGTTGATTGACGCGCGTGTTATCACGCTCCAGTGGTGAATGTAGTTTTTGTTAGACTTGACCCAACTTATAAGACTTGTAAGCCAAAAGGACTTATATATGTAGCATAACTCTTAGACAAATTAAAATGTGTCATCAGATATTTTTTCATTATAATTAAAATAAAATTTTTTTTCTTAACTTCAAAAATTAACAAACTCACTCTCTCATTCTTATTCTTTATCTTTCTCTCTCTTTTCTCTCATTCTCTATTTTTTTTTCTACTTTTCTGTTCTACAAAAAATAAAATTAACAACAAATATAATTTAAATAAAAAATATTATTATATACATATTCTTTTATTTAGTTTTAAATTTTTACTTATTATCTTTCTAATCTATATTTTTACTTTTTTTCTCTTAAATATTTATTACATATAATTTAGAAAAAATAAGACTAATATTGTAATTAAAAGTTATAATCAAGATTCAATTGTTTTAAAAAAAAATTAAGTTAATTTTATACCTATCAATATAATTTTTTTATGCTAATATCTAATTATATTTTTATATATATAGAAAAAATATTATTTTTAAATAACCAGCATAAAAAAATTAATTATTTCTATTTATTCAACAAATTTAACACCTAATCGAATATAAAAGTATATACATTAAATTTTTTTAGATTTTAGATAATGATTGTTGAAATTAATTATTAAAAAAAAAGTTAAACTCTTTCGTATGAAAATAATAACTAAAAAATTTATTATTTAATTTTATTTTTATTTACAAAGGCCCTGATCTTTTTAGCCATGGAGACTTTTGTCCCTTACGATTATTTTGTAAAAATATTTTAATACTATAAATTTTTTGTGTCATAATCTATAATATCAGAATCGACGTAATTTTAAAAAATTTATATTCCCGTAACAGTATTATGGGTAAAAGTACTAGTAAACAACTAAATGAAAATGCATCATTAAAATAAAATAAGAAAGAACAACAATTACATTTAATATATGCTAATTGCGCTTCAACCTGAATACATTTACATATAATCAAGCAACATGAAGCTTGTTAATGTCATCAACTGGGAATTCTCATTGATTCTTGCGGTTCAAGAAACCTCTCCTGCCTAACCCCTTGTGGCCAAATGTCGTGCTTTTGTTGATTTTTCATTTTTTCTAAATGATTGCCTTAGATATTTTTCGTTGATGTTTTTTCCTATGCCAATAGCTTTTTAAGGTAATTTACTAAAAGTAACGATGTTGTTTAAAGAAAATAAATACTATTCATGAGTAACTGATACTGTAAGTGGTTTCATTGTATGAGTAACTCTAGTGTATGTACATGAGAGTCAATCGCAGATTTTGTTTTTAAGGGAAGTGTTCAACACATTTTTTCAATCAATTCCTCATTATTAACTCTAATGTGCATCAAATTCCATCTCATGTTTTGTTTTTGGTAAATCTTGAATATATATCTTTTATTTTTTTTCAAAGACAAACAAAATCGTACTCAAACAAATAAAACGTATTAAAGTTGTGTAAAATGTGCGGATGAATAAATAAGTTGGTTAATTTTTCTTTTTTCTCTTCTACTCGATATTTGTTGTCAACAACTGCAAAAAAAATGAAAAACAATTTATTTATTTTTGCTAGTGCTGCATCCAAAAATCAAAAGTTAAATCTGCGCGAACTGTTCAAAATTCGTTTTTGCACCAGTGATGGTGAAAATGTAATGTAAAATTTGTAAATCTTCTTATTTCTGTTTAAATGGCAAATAAAATATTTTTTAGTTAAATAAAAGAAAGGCATGGCAAAAGCCTTAGGCAGAGAATTCTGTTTCTCTCTTTTTAATTTGAATACCTTTGAATGGAATGGCTAAAGATGGTTAGTTTTGTATTATTTGTTTTTGATAAAGGTCAGAATTAGTGACGGATCCAAAAAAATTGATTGGTGGAAGCAAAAATATATAGAGATAGAAATATATATATATTAAAAAAATTAGAAACATACATTAATACATACATATATGGTTGAAACTCAGGTGCAGTCGACTTTACGTGAAGTTGATATTTGAGAACTGTTAAATGATTTGATTGATTTGACTAAATTTTCATCTAACAGCACTCGGATATCAACTTCACGTGAAGTCAACTTCACCTGAGTTTTCACCTACATATATACATATATACGTACATAAATTAATTAACTCGTAAACAATATATTAATTTAAATTATGATAAAAAAAGATAATTTATAATTATTCTCTCTTTATTTTTAACAAGACTAAATGTTATTTTTATATATGTATTCTTAAATAATTATTTAGCTATTTATTATTTCCTACTTAATTGTGATGTTTATTTCTTATAATATTTACGGTACAAAAAAAATTTCACTAAAATAATTATTATAGAAAATACCATTTTAATAAAAAAAATATTAATATATAAATAGTATGTTCTTAGTGTTAACTAATATTTAAAAAATATTACTCATAACTAAAGTTACATTTAATTATAAAATTAAGTTTCAACATGATTATTAACTAATTTGCCAGTATAGTGAAGTTAATTATAATTATTTGTTGATTAATTTATTTATTTTTTAAGAAAACATAATCTAATAAGACAAATATATACATCTATATATATTTATTAATTATTTTATAAAATATTTGTGGAGACAAGTGCCCCTCTCTTCAGTCTCCAGTCTCCACCATCTCAGTCCATCTCTGGTTAGAATGTGTGTTATCTTTAGTTTTTATTTGGCAAACGTTACTTTTCTTTGTGAATAAAGAGATACAAGTTTCAAACATGTGAACAATGGATTTGTCTTAATGGCGATAGCCACGGAAGGAAATGAAGAAGTTCGGTAGCGTGCTTGACCTCGAGCATATGGAGTAGTTGCAACAAATACAATTTTGAAGGCAAAGTATTGACACTAGAAGAGATTTAAAAGTTCAATTGATAAATTCTTGTAAAAAGTTTCTGTGCCCTAAGTTCTCACTCACTTCTTGCTCTTTCCTATTTAAGTTTCAATTTGTATATTGGGAATGCCATCCTTCTTTTGCCTTTGACGTCCGATTTTAGATACTTGTATTTCTTTTCTTTTGTTTGAATGAAATGCATCTATTATCTTAAAAAAAAAAATAATAAAATTGTCTTAGCTGGAGAAAGTATATTTAGATTATTGGTGCTCTAAATAAAAAAAAAGTTATAAAATAAAATAGTAAATTACATAAATATCTTCATCTTCTTCTTCTTTTCACATCTTCTAACAACGATCATTACTATCATCATACTTACTACTACACCACCAACATATATTAGAACCGATTATTATTTCCTTAGACAGAAGCTCCGGCGGA
>NC_029773.3:61104373-61113982 GCF_000817695.3 Arachis duranensis
CAACTTCACAGATAGTGACGGCAAGACGCGGATGTACGACAGCGATGACGGCGCATGCAAAGGCAGCTCGCGAAGATGACGATGACGGTGGCTCCTCGTAGCAGTTAAGTTTCTTCTTTCAGCTACGTCAGCGGTGACGACAAAAAAGGTGAGGGAAAAAAATAATAGAAAAAGAAGACAAAGGGCAAAAATAAAATTTTGAAATAAAATTATTTGTAAAAATATTTAAATATAAATATAATTATTATATTATTATTAAAAGTTTTAAATCTTAGCCATCGGTTTAAAAATCCAATAATCATGATTTATAAAGAATTTTAGATCATAAAACACCAGACTTATTGAAGAAAGCTCCGTATATGGAGGAGAGAGCATAACGAAAAGTATCACATGTTGGCAAAACTTCTGACTGCGAAATATAGAGGGCTTTGTCTATAATGGAAAAAGTATCTGTTGGATCTTGAAGTTCCATATTAGAATATTCCTTTTTGTGGCTGAAAATGCATCCGTAACTTCTTTCACAATTTCTGATTTTGGCCCATAAAAGTTTATATTTGAAAAACAAGAAATGCGCTCTTTAACTATAAGAATGTAGATATCACGTGGTTACTAGTATTGTAGGGATTAGTCGGCCTTGACCGGACAGTTGGTGCCTGTGTACCTTTCATGTGTCATCTAGGCCTTATGTGCGGGTTCAAAATTTGGGACCATGAATATGTTGAAGCAAAAAATAATGGCGGTAACCACCAAACAAAATGAAAGAGTTCGGAAAGTGGCAATAATGACAGAAGCAGAAGAAAGAACAGAAATAAAGAAGACAAATGTTGATACTGAAAGCTTGACAGAAACAGTGCAAGAAGTGGGTTCAAAGAAACTCTAAAATAGCAGCCATGGTAAGAGAGGAGAGATTCACTCTAAATTTATTAGAGAAAATGATAATGAAAAAAAAAAAAAGAATCGTAAGTGTGCAAAAATTTTAATAAACACTTGTAATCAACCAATACTTCTTTATTCTAGAACTAACTACAATTTCAGTACAAATTTAGGATATTCATTTTCTTAAACAAGGTTTTAGAGAAAAAATAATTGTTTTCCACAAAAAAGTAATTTCAACCCACATAATCTTTTTAATATAACATCATATCATGGTGCTTAAAGCTCCCTAATATTCTTTCCCACCAAAAAAACCTCCAATATAGAGTTGTAAATTGTTAAGAAACTATTGTGACAACTCTAGGTTCTATTTGGATAAATAGATAAATGGATAATGATCTCTTATACGATAAAGATACGAATTCTATCTTCTGTATCAGTGTGAAAACCACATTAGCCAAATCTCTTGAATTTAGTGGAATGATCCTTGCAAATCATAATCTTTTACAGATTAAATAAACGAACAAAAAAAATAGTAGTAGAGTATTTAGTCAAAGAAAAACCTATTAAGCCAATGCATGGTCACTACCCACGAACATACAAGACGCATTGTCACTAGTCTCTCAAATAACTAACTTGGGACAAGTTTGTTGAGAACTTTTTCATATTAGGCCACTGGGGTCTAGGGGTAAATTCTCTAAAAATAATTCAAACTTTGTTATATGTTACTAGACACCGGATTCAATGGTCACAGAATGTTTAGACCATTAAATGGTCCCATAACAAAACATAAATTTTAAGTTTTTTTAATAATTGTTAAATAATTTTTATCTAATTTTAATTATAAATTAATTCTTTATATATTATTTAATTATAAAAACAACTTTAGGGTAAATCATATTTGTATCCTTAACGTTTAAATCATCCTATTTATATCCATAACGTTTGTAAAAGTGATTCAATGTTATCCTGCCATCAATTACACATCATGAACGCTTTAGTTTGAGTTTTAAAAATCTTTTCTTGAAGTTAGAATACAAATGTCTGGGATAGAATCAATGATCCACTCCAAAAAATGACTCATCAAAAATTGAAACTAATTCCTACAACATTTATAAAATTCACTTATCTAGGGATATAATTGAATCTAAACACAAATAATGGGTATAATATTAAAATCGAACACATTCAAGTGAGACCTAATTGAGAATGAATACATTCAAGTGAAAATAATTGAAAAATACAATCTGATTTGTTAATATAATTGATAGTAGAATAACATTGAATCACTTTTATAAATGTTAGGGATACAAATAGAACGATTTAAACGTTAGAAACACAAATAGGACTTATCTCAAATGTTAGAGACAAAAACGATACTTTACTAAAAAAAAGTTAAAAATAACATGATATTGATCATACGTCTTTAAGGATTAATTCTCTCTCCCATAGTACGCATGCTATACGACTTTTATAACACTTAAAAAGTGTTGCTTATTAATTTGAAATATAAAAATAAAAATACTATCAAAATATAAAAAAAGTGTAACTTTAATTTAGCAACACTTTTTAAGTACGGATAAATTTGTTTAGCCACCGTAATTATTATAGCTATAGACACCATAAACTCCACCTTTATACAAACTATTTTAACTCACTGAAAACTATAAAAATCATAATGATTTACGCATTAATCCTAACTTAAAGGAATCACACTTGCTTCCCTCACTTTCTAACACTTTTTGTTCTCTTACAGCTAAATAACCAACCATGTGAGTGTAAAAGATGGTGCCAAAGAGTGAACATAGTCATCCTCAATTTATTGCCAAAGAGTGCCTCCTCCAAATCCAATCCCCGGATAAACAAAATTTCTATATATACTCAACACCTTTAATTTAGGAAATAAACTGTTTTTCAGAGTTTACTTCCCTCTCAATCAGATCAGAGATTCAAAACGGCTCTCTGTACAAGTAAGAATATGGTAAACCTGAATTGTGATTTCAAATGGTCAAAGCTTACATACATAGAGCTCTTCTTCCTCCTTTTTTTTTGAACGGGAGAAGCTTATAACAAAAAATGCAGGTTCCCCATTATGCAGATCACTATCTTCGTCCGTTATTCAATTTCCTCTTATGCATTCCAGGCTTCACATGTGGATTCCGGTGTGCAACCGCTTGCTTGGGCAGGTCGTGCAACTCCATAACCTGTACCGTTCGCTGCCTCTTAGCTTCAAGTGAGAATCAAAAGGCAAACTAATCAGTCTATCAATGAACTGAGACTCAGATACATTATGAACATTGATTAATGTTACCCAATAAATTAAAATTAAATTAACTCAAACTCATGTTTCCATACATTGATCAGCCAAAGGATAGATTCTCTATAAAATTAAAATCTATCGGACTGGTCATGAATTCGAATCATTAAGATTAGAGAGAAAATGGAAAATAATTATTGGTAGAGGAATTACAAACCATTTTCAGCTTGTTGATACCGCTCCTGAAGTTTTCTCTTAGCGGCTTCTAGCTTCACTTTCAATGAAGAATCATCCGAAGGCTTGGATTTCTGATAGAGTAGTCATGAATGTCAGAAAATTTTTTTTTTCAAAAAGACAAATTTGATGACCTATGATATTGTTTTCCTTACATCCTGATTACTAGCCTGAGGCTGCTTTGGGATGACACTTGTCTCTATCTTTTGAGGCATCTTCTGTTTCACAGTCCCTTTTATCTGCATGGTAGTTTTTGGCGGCCTGCCAGGGCCAGAGTCAGTGTTTACCAGCTTAGTTAGCTTCACAGTACTCTCATGTTTCATGGCTTGCTGACCCTTAATGTCCGTGTTTGTGTCATTGGCTGAAGCCTGAATTTTCATCTCTACAATATGTTGATTATCCAGCGATGCCCTTCTGCCACTTTCACGGTTCTTGATGAATTCCCCACTCTGTTGAGGATCTGAAATATCGTTTCCATTCATAATCATCAATCTTAAGAAGTGGGGAATTCAAATAAAGAACCGTAGAGCAAAAGCAAGCTAGACTAAGCATGAGAAACGGCAAAGGTAACTCACTTCCATAATCATCCATGCCATCAAAGAACTTTGCATATCATCCGACCGATAGAAGTTGAAGTCAGTCGCAAATTATCAAAACCCTGCCAAACTATAAAGGATAAACAGAGGAAAAAAGACAGGTAAGTACCTGGGAGAGTTCCATTGAACCAGCTTGAGTGGCAAAGAAAGCCCCTTCATCCATGGAAGGTGATGGAAGCCCTTCTTCCTCATCAACTGTAGACGGCTTTACTGAATCTGGGGTACCTTCTGAACCTGCAAATATTTATTAATGAAATTTTAAAGATGAATTAATCTAGAAATCGACGAAGGAGGATATTGAGGACGACATAAAGGCAGATAGATTTTCAATACCTGTGATAGGTGTGGTAGCCTTGACCCACTCATCCACCATAACTTTCCAGCCACTACAATTTTAAATCAATATCTAGAATGTTAGCTTCCTTCATAAATGCAAAATAAGTGGATGAGATGTTACAATATAAGAATGATTTAAATAGAACCGAGATTAGTTATCATGGCTATTTAGCCACCTATCTCCAGATCCTCATTAGACATAAATGAAGATTAAATTTGAGAATAGAAACACATGATTGACCGAGAACTTAAAGCTAAATACAAGCCAAAAGTACCTAGAGATTAAGCATGGAAAAAGTGAAAAGTGTAGTGATTTTCCTTCATATTCCCAAACAATATAACACATAAAAGGAATCCACTAATTGGTATGGAAGAAACCAGTTTGAAGACTTCTCTTTAACCCATTCATAAGAAGAGAAACAGGCTCAATTTTCATCTACTAAATGACCCTAAACATGCCAAGAAAATATAGTGGAACGAATCCATACTCAATAAGTGTCCGTGCAAGTTGGCGAATATCCCTCGAGCCGTGCTTTCGAAGAGGAGTGACAGCCTTACCAATCTCAGTGGCCTGGCAGATTTACCCATTCCAAAAATAAGAGAACTTGATGAAAATGGCAGAACGGAAAAAAAATAAAAAAGCAGCCTGCAAAATCCATGGCATAAATGGAATGCCCACTGAATGGAAGTAAAGGAATTATTCAATCAAATCCAAACCTTCAGAAGATCCACAGTGAGCTCCATCAGCTGAAGCCTCCGCAACGACTCGAATATTACTGAATCAGACTGTTCCAACACAAAGAAACCACCATCAAATCAGGGACCAAAGAACAACAAAGAAGTGTACCTCCATGGAAGAACTAACTGCCATCCAATGAAACCACATTACAGTAATTAATCCAGAAATTTAGATTCCAATAACTCTCATGAACATCATTCAATTACATTGAATGACACAGAATTAATAATTGATGTTAATCATAACCACAAATAAAAGAAAAGCACAGAAAGCTAGGGTTAAGAGTGGCCTTGCTGCCATAGTCACCCAAATTAGCCTTTATCGTTTCTATTCGTTTAGGTCAAAAATTCATACTTCAGTGATTGTCATAAAAATTATCCAAGTAAATTACATAACATAGGAGCAATAATTGAAGTAATAATTAAAAGATCATTCATATATATACCTCTTCTTGAGAATTAAGCAAAACCTGTCTGATCCTGAAGACCTCATCAGCATACAGAGACTGTTCTTCAATCTCATCCGTCAAGGCTTCTGCTTCCCCATAGCTGTAATTGCTCACGATCTGAACATTCACCTCTCCCCTATCATCTCTGCTGCTGTTGACTTTGCTCTCTTTACTCCCACCCGTCTCGACCTCGGACTCACCGCTCTTGCGGCCGCCGCCGCCGCCACCACCACAATCATCTTTGCCGCTGCCTCCATCGACGGCGAGCTCCACTCGGTCACATCCACGGCACCGCGCGAGCCTACAGGAGAAGAGGAGCTCGGCAATGGCGTCACGGCGAAGCCTGAATTCCTTGGGGCAATCGGAAGCGGCCACCGTGATGGCGTTGTCAATGATGCTGAATATGTCGGAATTCGCTTTCCTGAAGTAACTCCTCCAGTGATCCTGTGACGCCGCTGAGTTCATCGTCGTCACGAAGATCGACACTGGATCCAAGGATTTAAAAAAAGAACTCAATTTGATTTTGGATTAAGGTCGTCGAATTATTATTATTATGAATGTTTTTTCTTTAAATGAATCTTTTCGGTCGATGATCAAAATCAAATAAAATAAAATCAAATCAAATCAATGCTTGTAGATGAAATTTTTATAGTTTAGTCTTGAATTTCAATTTTTGTTGGTGTTGCGTTGCGGCAAAGAATGGGATTTGATTTGAGGAATAGATAGGAGAGGGAAGGGATTGTGGATTGCGGCAACAACTCAGAAACAGACAGATTAAATATTATATGATTATTATTATTAATATATTAATATTAATATTAATATTAAAATACATACAACAAAACGTATGTCTTGTGTTGTTTGCTGTTGCTGGTTCGGGTTCTGGCGTTAGCCTAAAACCTCCACAAAGAAGCAAAGACAACCTTGCTCTGGTTAATTAAAATATAAATAAATGAATTAAATTTCAAAGGAAAACGAGAAAACGAAGGTTACGAGAAATAAGCGGTAATTAGGGAAAAGTTGATGACCAAAGCGAAGAAGAAACGTGAGAAGTGATATGAACACGATATATATTTTATATACGTAAATATTTTGTGGTGTAACTATGTGTATGTGGCTGTGGTACTTATCCTTAATTCATCTGGTTGGGGTGTGTGTGCGCATGTTTGGGTGGGGGAGTATTCATGTCATTTTTGTTTAAATGATGATGGATATTGAATATTGAATAATGGATGGATGCTAGGAGAAAGTTGAGGCGAGAATATTGAAAAGTTGAACCCCACCTTGAAAATGGAGAGATAGCGAAAGGCAAATGTTCAAATTCGTTTTTGAAAGATTATGCGATCTTTATTTTCGTTCTTGAATGAATTTTTTAATTAAATTAGTCCCTAAAAAATAAACTGTTAGTCAAATTAGTCATTCTGTTAATTGGATGATGATATGTTACGTTAAGTGTCACGTGACATGATGACGTGACACGCCACGTGACAGGTCAGTAATACGTAGCACGCCACGTGGCAGGTCAGTGACACGTGTCACTTGACATATAAAATAATTTTCTATTAGTCAAAATAGTCGTTAAAAGTCCAAACGTAAATCATTTTCAACCCTCATATAAAATAACTTTCAAAGACGAAAACAGACTGTGGTTGGAAGGGGAAATAACAGAGTAAATGGTTAATTTTTTTTTTAAAAAATCATTTATTTTTTAAATTAGTAAATATTTTTTAATTAAATTTATTTTTTAAAGATTTTAAATTAAATGTATTAATCTTTCTACTATTTTTTTATTGATGGCGTCAAAATTTATTAATGTGGCACATTAAATGATACTATAACACACATAGAATCTTAATTGATTATTAGGATGATAAGTTTATCAAATTAAATTAAATCAAAACTTAATTGAAAAAAGACTTTAAAGTATTAAAATCTTTTAATTTATGGTTGATGTATTCTATCTATCATGTTATATAAAAATTAGATTTCTGTACTTAACAATTAAATTCGTGTAACATGTTTTTGAGAATGTTTTTTAATTTATTTTTATTGACTCATTGAAAACAATTTATTACCATGAATTAATTACAGCAACTAATTGATTTGATTAGATATTTAAATATTACATAATTTATTATAACTTATATTAATTAGTTAATTGTAATCTATTATATCGGTTATTTTGATTTGTTACTTATTTTAATTGAATACAATCTATAAAGCATGGACACTTTGTTGAGTTGTCATGTTTGCGTATTTTTTACACGACATTCATCGACACTCGTCCGACACGCGTATCTACTGTGTCCAACTGTGTCTTAATAAAAAACAAGTATAATCACCCGTGCCATGCACGTGAGAAGATTAAAATTATAATTTTAAATTATTTTTTTAAGTGTTAATTGGATTAATTCTAAAATAGTTATTAATCGATTTTAATAATGTACTTTCTTCAATAAATCACACATATATACTGAATGTGATCATAAATAATATAATAATAATAGTTAAATCCACCAACAAATATATTAGCTATATTATCACACTATTAAACAAATTAAATATAAAGACTATTAACACTTATAAATCTATAAAATCGTACTTTCTTTGATTCGTGCGAGAGTTTACTTGTCAAATAAATTTAAAATATAAACAAAAAATATTTATAAGCTGGACCTAGCATCACTTGAAAGAATCATGGAAAATAATCAACTTATCTTATCATCCATGAGAACCATTTTTACGTAAGTCGTCTTGTTCTTGTCAAATTTGTATGGGACTTTCCATAACCTTATAATTCTTGCTTTTATTTTTCAAACCTTTTCATACCATAGGTAACACTGTTGATAGAATCGTAATTAGTAGCCCTTAGGTATGAAAAATAATTAACAGAAGAAAATTTATGTCCGAAGTACGAATTTTCTAAATGATAAATTAAATAATTGTAACAATTCACTATTACTCCTTCTCTATATATATATATATACACTAATTATACACGGTAATAATTAGCAAATATCTTCAATGGAGATACTTACTACAATTAGGTGAAATTTATTTCATTATATTTTATTAACCTTTATGATTAATTCAATAGAGATACTTACTCAATATATATATTATCTACATTAATTATATGCCAATATTTTTAGAAAAGAGCTAAAAGAGGAGATATATAAATATATATAATATCATTGCTATATAGGAAGTAGGGCTGTCAAATGGGCTAGTCCGGTCCATTTAGGCCCAGCCCATTAAGCCAATGGGTTAAATGGGCTAACCCGTTTAAGCCTACTTTATTCGCAGGCCAGAATTTTAATTTCTAACCCGGACCGTTTATGGTCAGTCCAATGGGTTAAATGGGCCAGCCCATTTATCATTTAATTTTATTTTTTGAAAAATATTTTGACAAAAAATACCACTTTTAAGTCAAAAATCTTTAAAAATAATATTTTTTTTAGTTGATAGGTCTGATTTTCAGATCGAATCGAGAGAAATATCAACTAAAAGTACTAATTTTTTTGAAAAAAATGTAAAAAAAAAATAAACAGGCCACCCATTTAGCACACAGGCTAGCCCGAAATTTAAACGGGTTTAATTTTAGAGGCAAAGTCCGCCCATTTAAATGGGTAAACGGGTTGGTCCGATGAGTTTAGCCCATTTTAACGGTTCTAATAGGAAGCATATATAAATTGATACATTTTTTTATTATATTATACAACTTAAAATTATAGTATCATGTTATTATTAATTCTAGATACTTGCTATAATTATATCAAATTTAATTATGACTCTAAATAAATAAAATAGATAACATTCAATATTATTTTTTTCTTTTTACATTCAATATTTACTGTAAATATAAAAAGTAAGATAATTAATGAAAAAATATGAACAGAAAATAAAATATATTAATTAAAATTCAATTTGTTATCTAATTAATCTTGTATCCATACAATAAAATTTTATGAAAATATTATGAATCACAAACTTTTTTTATTCTACATAAAAAAAACACTATATGTAACTTTTAGTCGTACAAAAATAATTATAAGAATTAATTATTGATGTTGATATTAATCACAATTAAAATATAATGCATTATTTTTTTTTAAATATATTTTAC
>NC_029773.3:61114160-61116617 GCF_000817695.3 Arachis duranensis
TTATTATTATTATAATTAAAATAATTAAAAATATTTTCAATTGATAATTGATAAGTAGTTTAATAATGCATTAAATATTGATTTTATATAACTATAATAAAGATATTTTTTAAATTAGTATAATTATGCATTATTACTTAAATGCTAATTATAGTATAAGTATAATAAAGATATTTTTATAAAATAAACTTAGGAGAGAAAATAGTGCATTCATTTTGGCGGCAAAATAGATTCACGAGGAATCGACACCTCACTTTCATTAGTTAGAAGAAAACCCAATTTTAGAAACGGTATGAATTTTTAATGCAGATACTAATTGCTACTAATAGAAAAAAATTATATAAATAGAAATTATATAATTTCAATCAATTTCGTATAACAAAACAGTGGTTAATAAAAAGTATGGAATTTTTTTTTACATACGTATTATGCCATACGTATAAATTATACGGGTTATTTTATAACTTTATATATATATGTATAACAAAGCAGTTTAATATTATATTTTATCTATATTAATAATATGTCAAAATTCTGAAAAAAGAGATAAAAGTGGAGATATATAAATATGTATAATATTATTGTTATATATGAAGCAGTTTTATATTACCATAATTATAGAGACTTACTATAATTATATCAAATTTAATTATGACTATAAATAAATAAAATAGGAAACAATCAATACTAATTTTTTCTTTTTATAGTCAAAATTTACTGTAAATATAAAAAATAAAATCACTAATGATTAAAAATTTGAGTAGAAAATAAAACTCCATAAGTTAAATTCAATTTGTTAACTAATTAATTTGATGTCCATATATTATTATTATTATTATTATTATTATTATTATTATTATTATTATTATTATTATTATATATTGACTAAAATTGTGAATACATACTAATAAAGTTATTACATACGAATGAAAATTAGAATTTTATCAATTATATAAATTCGAAATTATTATTATTATTATTGAATAATGATGATAATTCATGTGATAATGAATATTATCTATAAAACATCTAAAATTAAATAATATTCAACAGTAATTATGTGACAATTATAATTCAAAAATTACTGTATATGAAGTCATGTGAATGATTATTATAATTGATATAATAATTGCTATAATTACTACATATTCTCAATCTTATAAGTTGTATCAATTTAACTATATCAATTATATTCAAATTAGTAGTCAATTATTTTTATGAAAATTCTTGCTATAATTAGGTTATACTTATGAGATTATCTTGTATTAATCGTTATAATTAATTTAATAAAGATATTTATTAAGTATATATGTTATCTATATTAATTATATGCCAATATATATTTGTAAGAATGAGTTTAAAAAAGTGATATATAAATATATATAATATTATTGTTATATAAAAGTTAGATTTAAATAATATATTAAATATTGATTTGATATAATTATAATAAAAATATTTTTCTAAAATAATATAATCATACATTATTCATGAGCTCATTATAATGCAATTAAATATATAATAATATTTCTATATTATTTATTTACCGTCATGATTTGATTTGATTGTTTTCTAGTTTATTTACTTACATAAATGATTAAAATATATAACATAACTATCGTAATTATTATAATTTTATGATATAATTATAATTAACATATTTTATCATAATTAAATATTGATTTGATATAATTATAATGAAAATTATTTTCTAAAATAATATAATCATATATTATTTATGAGACAATTATAATGCAATTAAAGATATTATTATATCATAATGTCTACTTACTATATTAATATAATATCAAAAGATACATGTTTCATTATTTTTTATAGATAAAATCGGTTTTTATTGGCAACTAAATTGTGCTTAGGACAACGAAAACTATATATTTAGGTAGAGTTTTTTTTGTCAAATATAATGAAAATACCAATAAAGAAATAAAGAATAAAAATAAACTTAAATAATATACTTGACACTACTTTATTTTATTAATTATTAAATTATTTAAAAATAGTACATCCACGAAAAATAATCATAATATATAAATTGAGGTAATAATTTAAAATTCTATAATTATAACTTAATCAAATACTAATATTAAAACCAAAATTACTTAAACAATATTGAATCTATTCTAGTCTTTAGTCATGTATAGTATAAAGTCACTCTCGTAACGACAACCAACTGAAATAATATCGTAAGTATCAACATTTAAAATTCGTACAAATTTAAAATTAATAGTACCTCAATAGAGTTAAAAACACAACGAAAAGGATGACAAAAGTATTGAGAGTTTGGAACATTCATTTTGCAGCTCACAATAAAAATTTGAGGACACTTGCTGAATAAGAGCAATTAAAAAAAAAAACAAAAAGAAAAACAAAATTTGAATTTGAACCAAATTGACCAATTTAGGATGGTGAATCTAATGAGAAATTATGCAACTAAAC
>NC_029773.3:61117581-61155264 GCF_000817695.3 Arachis duranensis
AATTATATAAATTCAAAATTATTATTATTATTATTGAATAATGATGATAATTCATGTGATAATGAATATTACCTATAAAACATCTAAAATTATGTGACAATTATAATTCAAAAATTACTGTATATGAAGTCACGTGAATGATTATTATAATTGATATAATAATTGCTATAATTGCTACATATTCTCAATCTTATAGGTTGTATCAATTTAACTATATCAATTATATTCAAATTAGTAGTCAATTATTTTTATGAAAATTCTTGCTATAATTAGGTTATACTTATGAGATTATCTTGTATTAATTGTTATAATTAATTTAATAAAGATATTTATTAAGTATATATGTTATCTATATTAATTATATGCCAATATATATTTGTAAGAATGAGTTTAAAAAAGTGATATATAAATATATATAATATTATTGTTATATAAAAGTTAGATTTAAATAATATATTAAATATTGATTTGATATAATTATAATAAAAATATTTTTCTAAAATAATATAACCATACATTATTCATGAGCTAATTATAATGCAATTAAATATATAATAATATTCTATATTATTTATTTACCGTCATGATTTGATTTGATTGTTTTCTAGTTTATTTACTTACATAAATGATTAAAATATATAACATAACTATCGTAATTATTATAATTTTATGATATAATTATAATTAACATATTTTATCATAATTAAATATTGATTTGATATAATTATAATGAAAATTTTTTCTAAAATAATATAATCATATATTATTTATGAGACAATTATAATTCAATTAAAGATATTATTATATCATAATGTCTATTTACTATATTAATATAATATCAAAAGATACATGTTTCATTATTTTTTATAGATAAAATCGGTTTTTATTGGCAACTAAATTGTGCTTAGGACAACGAAAACTATATATTTAGGTAGAGTTTTTTTTGTCAAATATAATGAAAATACCAATAAAGAAATAAAGAATAAAAATAAACTTAAATAATATACTTGACACTACTTTATTTTATTAATTATTAAATTGTTTAAAAATAGTACATCCACGAAAAATAATCATAATATATAAATTGAGGCAATAATTTAAAATTCTCTAATTATAATTTAATCAAATACTAATATTAAAACCAAAATTACTTAAACAATATTGAATCTATTCTAGTCTTTAGTCATGTATAGTATAAAGTCATTCCGTAACGACAACCAACTGAAATAATATCGTAAATTTAAAATTAATAGTACATCAACAGAGTTAAAAATACAACGAAAAGGATGACAAAAAGTATTGAGAGTTTGGGACATTCATTTTGCAGCTCACAATAAAAATCTGAGGACACTTGCTGCAATAAGAGCAATTAAAAAAAAAACAAAAAGAAAAACAAAATCTGAAATTTGAACCAAATTGACCAATTTAGGATGGTGAATCTAATGAGAAATTATGCAACCGAACAATTATAATAATTTGATAAAAAAGGAGGATGAGTAAATTATAAATGTTAGATAATTAAAATTATTGATAAGTAGTTTAATAATGCATTAATAATTAAAATATCACAGCTGATATTACAATTTTAATCGAATAATTAAAATTATAATAATTTACTTATCCTCCTTTAACCACATTCCATTAGGTTGGTCATAATAGGTGAGTAGATCCAACAATCATTCGGTAAAGTAGAGATTATTGTCCCTTCTTTGAACGCTTACATCCATGTAGTTGGAATCCGAATCAGTGAAGACAACTCGATGAGGTATTTCATGGATGTGATGCATTGTAAACGATTGTGGCAAAAGACAATCGAACTTAAATATTAGACGATAAGAATAACTTAGAATAACAACAAATAAAAAATTATTAAAAGAATAATATAATAGAATGAGTATATGAAAAATATTATAAAAAATTATAAATTGTACATTAAAAGGATCAACTTCAATAAAAAATTTATTCATTAAATGCATTCATTTTGGAGGGAAAATAGGTTCACGAGAAAGTGATACATCACTTTCATTAGTCGGGGGAAAACCCAGAATCAGTGAAGACAACTCGATGAGGTATTTTATAGATGTGATGCATTGTAAACGATTGTGGTAAAAGACAATTGAATTGGAACATTAGACGATAAGAACAACTTAGAATAACAACAATTAATAAATTATTAAAAGAATAATATAATAGAATGAGTATATGAAAAATATTATAAAAAATTATAAATTGTACCTTAAAAGAATCAACTTCAATAAAAAACGAAGAATACATTCTTATTCTATGAAGTAGTAAAAAAATACTAAATATAAAATTATGAGCTGACTCTCAAATTTAGATTCATGTACCACAGAAAAACACTATTTATAGACTTTAGTAAAACAAAAATAAATATGTAAATTACTTATTATTAAGGCAATTTTTTATTATGTACAGTAATTACGCATTATAATTGATAAGTAGTTTAATAGTGCATTAAATATTGATTTGATATAATTATAATGAAGATATGTTCTTAAATTAGTATAATTATATATTATTCATTAAATATTAAATATAATATAATAATATAATTATAATAAATAATTTAGAATAGATGAAAAATTTTATTCGTTTTGGAGGGAAAACGGACTCACGAGAGAGTGACATGTCACCCTTATTAGCTGGGGGAAAACCCAGTTTTAGTATATTAAGTAGATAAAAATTCTTCTCCGGGCATGCTTGAACACACTTAAATACTATCACGTGTCAGCATGTCTAGTCTTATTCTTAACATATATTCTTAAAATAAGTGTCGTGTGCGAGTCCGTGTTAGTGTCCATGCACCATAAAATACAATAAATACATATTAATTTGGTTAAAAAATTATTATCTCTTAAGAGAGTATTTTTTGTTTTTTAATTCATTAAATTCAATCAATTATAATAAATTAATTATATCAACTAAAATTCAATCAACTATTTTTTTATTTCATTAATTATTTTTTTATATCAACTAATTATTGTGAAGTGTGAATTACTAGGATAATGCACCATTTTATAAGCGCAAACAATTAGACGACGCTAAGTAAACCTTATTCCACCGGAATATTCATCTTCTTTTTTAGCTCTAAATTAACACTCCTCAAATGGTAATAGAACATTTAATTTTATAACTCAAAAACCTTGACAAAGATCGTAGCATTCGTTCTTTTATGTGTAAAAGTTTCAATTTAATTCCAAGATACCAAAGTGATATGTATATAATTTTTTAGTTCGTGAATGAAGATAAGAAATCTTAAAAATAAATTCTACAGGCTACATATTTTAGAAAACAATTAATCTCCACTTATAAATTTTTGTCTTTTTTATTATACAAGTCTTACAAGTTCTCAATATCTCTTGCCCTTAATAGGTGCCTCTTATGGCACGTATGTTTCACGCGTCTCCTTAATAGTTTTTTCAATCAATCAACGCGCAAATATATAACTTCCTTCTTCGAAAAGATTTCGTTTTCTTTTTCGAATTTCTTCTGCCTTTTCTTGGCTTCTCTCTTCGATCTCTTTCGTGCGTTTCTCTTTGCCTTCTCCTTCGCAGTTTACGTAAGTTTCTCTCTCTGTTCTCTTTCTTCATTTTTCTCGTTTTACATTGTTTCTGAAATCAAGCTCTGAAATCGTTTTGAAGATAATGGATGGTTCAACTTCAGATTGTCAGCTGAACCAGAGCGAAGTAGATTTTGAATTTGAATCCAATGAAGTTCTTGAGGTGTGGTTTAATTCCAGTTAATAATTGAATCTGAATTTGAATCCAGTTAGTAGTTTATGATTGTGTAGCTGAATAATGCGTTAACCTTGCCTGTGAAATTTGTTGTTCATTGTTCCTTGTTTGAATTGAATCTAATGTACTAGTTCTGATGAATTTGAATCTAATGTTCTCTTAAGAATCATTTGATAGAAATTGGAATGATTTTCTGTTGAAGTATGGTCTTGTGGACAACAAGTGACTTTCAGGTAATGACGTTTAAAATCTACAGCAGAGGTGTAAATTACATGCTTTTGGGTGTATTATAGTCTGATTTGGGTGTATTTTGCAGAGCTATACGAAGACCGTCATATATGGATTCCAATTTATCTGGATCACCACTTCTGGACCGAGATGAGAAGCACATAAAGGACTGAAAGCATGCATGCATTTTTTGACAAGTTCATTACCCGGAATAGCCTACTTATCCAATTCATCAAACAATATGATAGTTGCCTTAGAAGCTGGGAGCAAAGAGAGAGAGAGAATCAGATGCTGCAGATTTTCACACTGTCATACCGTGTGCAACAAAATCCTTCATAGAAGCTCAGTTTCAACATGTGTACACTCACCAAAAGTTCAGGAAAGTCCAAAAATAATTCAGAGGAAAGGTGAATTGCATCACAAGATTAACGAACTCCGCTCTAGGTTATTCAATATACAAAGTTGCAGAACAAGTTTCTAGCTCAACATTCAACAAGTTTGCAGTTACATACAACTCGTAAGCAGCCCAAGTGAAATGCCAGTGCTTAATATTCGAGTCAAGAGCGATATTGTGTCGTCACTCCCTAAGCGTTTTAAGCTTTGAACGAGCAACTAAAGTGTCACCGAGATACATATTGGAACGATGGTGCAAGAATGTAAAGAGGAGACACACACACACACCAAGAGCAGCCACGACGAGCCATTGTTGGCACCAAGAAGTAAGAGGTTTGACGAATTGGTGTTTCATTAGAAAAATATGTGTGAAATTGCATCAGAATCCAAGGAGCTCACTGCCATTTTGCATCGTGCCTACGATAACATCATGGTTGAGATGGAAGAACTGAAAGCTAAAAGGAAGGGGACATGTTCGTTATCACATGAAGATGCTAACTTGGAATCCATTAACGATCTTCAAAGCCCTCCAAGGGTGAGAACAAGAGGACGTCCCAAAAATAGGTTAGGTTCAAAGTTGGACAAACAGATTGTAAATTCCTCAAAGAAAAAGAAAACGAAAGCTTTAAGCGAGGTAAAAGTGATGTTCTTTAAATTAGGAATTTATTTTTTTTTTTGTTAATAGTTTTGCTAATATGTGAGTTTATTTTTTCCAGTTAAACCTTTTTGATGCGCATCAGTGGTGCAACCAAATTCTAGCCAATATCACGGACATGTTATGAATTATCAGTTCAGAAATCTAGCAGAACGAGATAGGTTTTTAGGTATATAATGACAGTATTTTGGTGTAAAGATTAACTTTTTGGGTGTATTTCTGCATTCTCTTGTTTTTGACATTTTCTTTTTTATATGTATATTTTTTCAGGTGCTGTTTGTGTTGGTAATTAGTGTGTTATTTATATTTGTTTGTTTTAAATTTATAATACATATACAATCAAATCCTAAAGAGTTAAACAATTCAAATTTCTGAAATATGTGAGGACTAAATTTGGGTGTATACTGGCTATATTTGGGTGTATTATTATTGAAAATGGGCGTATTAGCGAGTTTGGTGTTTTTTCCTTCATTTTCTTGAACCTAAAATTGACAGCATTTGAATACAGCACAGACAGTTTATTTATGCAAAAACAATTTATAATAAGATTGGGTTAAATATTCACAAAATTTACAAAAACTATTCAAACTGTTTCAAGACTATACACCACACAAAGTAATCACTGTCAATATCATCTGATTCTATTTGACAATATGGACTCAATAACAATGCAGATGGCTTGGACAATCTTATTTCTTCACTTTCTTTAATTGCTGTATCTCTGTCTCGATTCATGTCATGAAACAGAATACGTGAAGCATATTCAACTCGAAAGTGGTCCACCTCTGCGTACAGTTTAAAAGAATATTCGTTTAATGTACTCCATCAATTTACTAAAGTAATAGAAAGTTATACAGTTTAAAACACAATTACCTGTGTCCAATTCTCCCAATCATACTTCTCCTTTTTAATGTTTTGAGGCTCGATTATTTCTAGTCATTTCATTACATAAACAGCACAATCATAGCTGAAAACCAAAAATAAATTAGCAAATTAAAATAGTACAGCAACAGAAAACACAATTTTCAAAGAGAAACATTTATACTTTGTTTTTTGGCTTGAAATGTTTATGTATGGAGGTTCAATTTCACGATCATTTTTCTTGAGAGGTACCCCTGATGAGCGGATATTTTATACGCTTTTTGATGTCATCTTCTTAGTGTTTTTGGTAGATTTTGTTAAGTTTTATTATGTTTTAGTAGGTTTTAATGCAAAATTCATTTTTGGATACTACTTTGAGCTTTTGTGTTTTTTCTTATGATTTTAGGTGAATTTTGGATGAATTTGGCAAGTTTTGGAAAAGTCTGATTCTGAGGCAAGGAAAGCATAGTAGATGCTGTCAGATTCTGACCTCTGTGCATTCAAACGAGCATTCCTGGAGCTAAAGAGGTCCAAATGACGCGTCCTTAACATCGTTGGAAAGCTAACTTCTATAGTTTTTCAGCAATATATAATGATTTATACTTTTTTTTAGATTAGACAGCCCAAAACGGGTGTTGAATGCCCAAACTATCCTCTAGTGGGCGTTGAATCTTGATTCTACTTGAGTTCCTTACGAGTCCTGACTTAGATAGTATTGAGCTACAGCTTGAGAATACATCACGGGTTCCAACAAGTTATCTGGGCTAATTGGGGTATGTGACATAAAACCTCGTTAGTCAGGGGTAATTGAGATTCATGTGGCTCTAAGGGCTAGAATCATAAGAGCGTCATTCTTTGATCCAAAAGATCCGACCTTGTCTATGGTGTTTTGAGTAGGATCATCAAGAGATTGAATTGCATGCGCTTCACCCTCTCCCAGATTGATCTAGTCCGTTCGGATGTTTGGTTTGGACCTAAGGAGATTAATGACTACGACTAATGGCTTAATCACTTACAGCCTTGCCATTGAAGGAATCATTCATCATTGGAGTGGTGAGCATGACGTGTTAATCCAGAAGAAGAAGCATCTCCGAAGCCTTAACTAATCTATCATTATTGTCTTTACATCTACTCTTTATCGTTTTTGTTATTGCTTGTTTATGCGCCTACAACAAACAACAAGTATCCTTCTATTCACCTGACTAAGATATACAGGATAACCACAACTTGCTCAATCTGGTGCACTTGCAGATTGTTTTTTATTTTTAAAATCTTTAAGTTTGGTATCCTTTAGTGTTTATCCTTTTTGGTTTTTTCGAAAATTTTGTCTTTAATTTTTAAAATTAATTTCAAAAATTTTTCTAATTGGTTTTAAAATTTTAAGTTTGGTGTCTTGGTTGGTAGTCTTGTTTTTCTTGCTTATCTTTTCTTTAAATCTTTATCTTATATTTTATTTGTTTGATTTTTAAAATTTTGTTATCTTATCTTTCTTTTAAATTCAATTTTAAATTTTAGTATCCTATTAGTTTTTTCTTTCTTTTAAAATTTTAAATTCTTTAAATTTTAAAATCCTATCTTATCTTATTTTTCTCTCTTTCTTGATTTTTTCAAATTTTTAATTTAAAATCTTTCTTTGACTTTCTCTCTTAAATTTCAAAACCTTTTAAAAGCATTTTGTCTTAAATTTTAAAATCTTATCTTATTTTGTTTCCTTCTTTTAACTTTCTCTCTTTAATTTTTAAATTTCAAATATTCTTTTCCAAATTCTTACTTTTAAAATTTCAAATATCTTTAAAAATCAAATCTCTTTCAAATCTTTTATTTTATTTTCAAATCTTTCTTGGTTAGTTACTTGTTTGTTTCACTTTAATTTTAAAAGTTTGATTCTTTCTAATTCTTCTCTTTCTTCTACTTTTGAAAAATCTCTAACTCTTTTCTTCTCTCTTTTTTTTTTCAAAAATTCTCTTCTTCTTTTCTCTCTCTTATTTTCAAAAATCTTCTTTTTATTTCCCTCATTAATTTCAAAAATTCTTTTTAAATTAAAAAGCATCTTTCCTTTCTTTTCTCTTCTCTTCTTCTAACTCTCTAACAAGGACCTCTATACTTTGACATAGAGACTCCTTTCTCTTCTTTTTTTGGTTTCTCTCTTCTTGTTTATGAACAGCATAGGGATAAAGAACCACTATTTGATCTAGATCCTGAACCTAAAAGGACTCTAAGGAGGCATCTGCAATAAGCTCAGGCTAGCAGAGTCGTAAGGAATCTCACAGGAGCTTTAGAACAAGAGGCAGAAGAAACAACAATGGCAACTAATCCAGACAAGGGGGTGACGCAAGAAAGGTCCTAGGATCTTACACTTGACCCAATTTTGATTTCTATGGGCGCAGCATCTCCATTCCTGCCATTGAGGCAAACAACTTTGAGTTAAAGCCTCAATTACTCTGGTACAATAGAACTACTAGTTTCATGGACTTCCACAGGAAGATCCAAACAAGCTCCTAATCTGACTTTCTACAGATATGAGACACTGTCAAGACTAATAGAGTAAATCTAGAAGTCTACAAGCTCATACTCTTCCCCTTTGTAGTAAGAGACAGAGCAAGGCTATGGCTAAATTCTCAGCCTAAGGAAAGCCTATACACCTAGGAAAAGGTGGTCAATAAATTCTTGACCAAGTTCTTTCCACCTCAAAAGCTGAGTAAGCTCAGGGTGGAAGTACAAACCTTCAGACAAAAAGAGGATGAATCCATCTATGAAGCCTGGAAAAGATACAAGCAACTGATCAAGAAATTCCCTCCTGACATGATCTCAGATTGGACTATGTTAGATATCTTCTATGATGGCCTATCTAAGGCGTCCAAGATGTCATTGGACCACTCTGAAGGTGGATCTTCAAGAAGACACCTGAAGGAGCAGAAGAGTTCAAAGACATGGTTGCCAACAACCAGTATATGTACACTTCTGAGAATAACCCTATAAGCAATGGGGTTACCCAGAAGAGAGGCGTCCTAGAGGTAGGCACCTTAGATGCCATCTTGGCTTGAAACAAGCTATTGTCCTGACAGATCAACATGGTAGCACTTGAGTGGGATGCAGAGCTCTAAGGCTTACTGTCCAGAGATAGCCTATGAGTTAGACGTAGGTGATAACACCTAGACCACCATGGAGGAGGTGAACTACATGGAAAATTCTTCAAGAAACTCCAACAGCAATCCCTATTTGAATGCTTTCAATTAGGGATGAAGGAACCACCCTAACTTTAGGTGGAAAGATCAGCAGAAGCCTAAACAAGGCTTCAGTAACAATCAGGATGGAATGAACCAGAATAGGTTCAGTAGTAGACCCTATGAAACTTCTCATCAACAATTGGAGACACCCAAACAGAGCCTCCCTGACTTGGCTGCTATAGTCTCCCACTTCTCCAAGACCACGCATAGTTTCATGACTGAAGCTAGGTCTTCCATCCAGAACTTGGAGATACAGGTGGTCTGTTGCGCAAGAGGATCCCAAAGATCCCTGCCAACATTTTTTCAAGCAACACAAAGGTGAATCCAAAGAAAGAGTTCAAGGCCCTCACTATAGACGTTGTGACCAAACCTAAAGAGGAGCCTGCTATGGAAGAGCTCAAGAAAATCAGAGCTTATAAGGAGACTGATAATGTCACCTTGCACGCCCCTTTGCTGAGAGAGGAACCTAAAGAATACTCTTCTTCAAAAGAGGATGAGGAGTCCAAGGAAGAGCAAATTGCTCGGTACTTGGCCATCCTCAAGAAACTGAAGGCCAACTCCTCTCATACAAAGGCGTTGGAGGAGGAAGAAGAGCCTGTGGTACTGGCCAAGGAGTACAATGCCTTTGTCCCGAAGAAGTTTCCTCAGAAGTTGCCAAATCCCGAAAGCTTTTTGATTCCATGTACTATATAGGCACCATGTGACCTTGGCTCAAGCATCAATCTGATGCCTCTATCTGTAATGAAGAGGATATGAATTCTAAAGGTGCAACGCACCAAAATCTCATTAGAGATGGCAGATTAGTTCCTCAAAAGGGCATATGGCATGGTGGAAAATGTCGTAGTGAAGGTTAAAGACCTTTACATCCCTGCTGATTTCGTAATCCTAGATAATGGGGAGGACAGAGATGAATCCATTATCCTTGGAAGCCTTTCCTATCCATTGCTAAGGACATTATTGATGTGGAAAGAGGAGAGCTAGTCTTAAAACTACATGAGGTTTGTATCTTATTCAAGATACCCAACCCTCATTCTCCTTCTGACAAAGTTGGTACCACTATGCAACACATAGTGTTTTAGCCTTCTCTCTCAATGCAAAGCTTTATAGAGCTCCCAGACACCAACTCTAATTTTAGTGTTGGGCATCCATCATCAAGCACTAATAAGGAAGGTACTGAGAAAAAATTACCTAAAGGCTGGATAGACAAAAAGATCCCAACTGAAGGGTTCTCACCTAGCATGAGAGCTGTCTTTACTAAGAATCCAGTTGTTCCACACATAGTGAACAGAATCCTGTCTCTAGAGCATGTGGAGCTCACCCATGAGAGCACAGGAAGAAAGTTCACTAATAGGGGTGAAGATCTGAGCCCCTACCTACCTCTGTAATGGAGATGTCCATCAAGCTAATGACGATAAAGAAGCGCTTGTTAAGAGGCAACCCAACTATTAGCATCGTATTTTCTATTCCTTTTTCATTTAATTCAGTCTAAAGTCATATTTTGGTTTTTCTCTTACTTTTTGATATTTGTGATCATGTACAGCACTTAGAACAGTGACAGAGATACCCTGAAGTGGAAATAGAAAACCCTAGAGAGATCCCCTTGTTGGCATTGAACGCCAGACAAGGAGAAAGATGGGCATTCAATGCCCCTCAGGGAGTGCAAACCTGGCGTTGAATGCCAGAAAGAGATCATGCTGGGCATTCAATGCCACAAGGGGAGTATGGAGCTGGCGTTGAACGCCAGAAAGGGAGCATCCTGGGCATTCAACGCCCAAGAAGGAGAATGCATTGGCATTGAACGCCAGCCAGGGAGCAAAGCTGGGCGTTCAACGCCATAAAGGGGGCAGTCAGAACCAACTATTTGGTCTCCTATGGACGTTCAACGCCCATTCCTGGCATTAAACGCCAGAGAGGGGGCAGAGAATTAGAAATCCCTAGCCTCTCAGGACAGTGGGTCCCACAGAATCTCCACCTACCCCACCTTCTTCTCTCTCCTACTTTCTAAACCTTGAAACCCATACCATACTCTCCTTCTTCCCCATACACCCTCACCAATCACATCCATATTACCTTTTCATCTTCCCAACACCCATCATAATCTCCATCATTCAATCTCTACCAACCCCACCCACTTTAAATTCAAACCATTTCCACCAATTCTTCCCTCCCATTCAACCGAACCCAACCCCATCCCCCTTATAAATACCCACTCATACCTCTCTTTATACTCACACCTTTTACACATTATCTCCCCTTCCACTCTATATTTCTTCTTCCTTCTACTCCCATATTTTTTGTTTGTTAATATTTGCTCGAGGACGAGCAAAGTTCTAAAGTTTAGTGTTGCAAAGCAATGCTTTTGACTTCTCTATTCCTAAGTATGGCACCAAATACCAGTGAAGCCTCAAGGAAGAGAAAAGGAAAGGTTCCCGCTTCCTCTTCTGAACCATGGAAATCAAGTAGATTCCTCACTAGATCCCACCAAGATCACTTCTATGCTGTGGTGAGGCACAAAAGTGTGATTCTTGAGGTTCTCTTTAGGCTCAAGAAGGATGAGTATCCCGAAATCCTTGAAGAAATCTAGAGAACGGATGGGGAAATTCTAGCCCATCCTATCTCAGCTGTTGGCACACTAATGATGTAAGAATTCTATGCCAACATGACGCACGAAATAAGAACTTGCACAATTAAACCATCAAGTGCACTGGGTCGTCCAAGTAATACCCGAGGTGAGTCAGAATCGATCCCACGAAGATTGTTGGCTTGAATCAAGCTATGGACACCTTGTAGATCTTATTCAGGCGATTAGAAAAGATAGTTTGTTGAGAGAAACGCATAAAACAAGAATAGGGATGAAATTACTTAATTTGAGTGAAACCAGTGATAAGAGAACGGTTGAGGCTTCAGAGACGCTTCATTCTTCTGGATCAACCTTTCCTAATGTCTTCTCCAACTATGAGTGGTTCTTTCCATGGCAGGCTATAAGTGATCAATGCTGGTTTAATGGCTGCCAATCTTCCTCTCTCAGGCCAAACGCCAGGTTTAGTGTGCACCCAATCTAAATGAGGGTGATGCTCCTGTAGATCATCCCCTTGATGATCTTACTCAAAACGCTGATGCGGAATTTATAACCCACAAACTAACCGGAAAGTGCACCAGGCCGTACTAGGTAATATCTCAGGTGAGTGAGGATCGATTCCACGAGGATTGATGAACTAAGCAACAATGGTTGATTAATTTACTTAGTTAGACAAGCAGAAAATGATGTTTGGGTTTCAATTATATTAAACAGTAAATTCAGAATATCAGAAGCAAGCAATAAACATGTAGTGAATAATATATGGATAAACAGTTAAGGCTTCAGAGTTATCTATTTTCCGGATTGACTTTTCTTACTAATTATTTTAATCATGCAAGATTTAATTCATGGCAAACTATATTTGACTAAACCCTAATTCCTTAGACCTTTTTAGTCTCCTCTAAAATTCATCAACCGCCAATTCCTTGGTCATTTAATTCCAATTAGAGAGTGAAGTTCAATTCTAGTTTATATGCCACAGAAATCCTAATTACCCAAATATAAGAGGATTATATGTCACGTATCTCGTTAAGTCTAGATAATTAGAAACTTAGGAGAATATATTTTCAAGCTGTTGTTCAAGTAAAGAGCTTTTCCAAGTTATACAAGAACTCAATTAGAAAGAGGGTCATACTTCCGTTCCACCCAAATTCATAAGATAAAGAACGAAAAAATTCTTGAATTATAAATTAGTACATGAATTAAAATAGAAAAATAATAATATCAATCCATAGAATAGACAGAGCTCTTAACTTTAACAGTGGATATTTAGTTGCTCATGGTTCAGAGAGAAAATAAGGATTTAGGTAAACTGTAAAGTGCGGAATGAGGTAAGAGAAGAGAGAGGCCCAAAAAGCTGATTATTTTCCCTTTTATATCTAATCCTAATTAATGTAAAATATATTTCCTAAAACTAAAATAATATCTTTTCCTTTTTTAAAATAAAATAAAAATTTAATCAAAATTACTTAATCATTCGTGCAAGCTCTTGGGCGTATATGGGGACCACTTGAGATGTTGAGGTCCACGCTGAACTTGGTTTTTCCCAAGTTTAGCGTGGAGAAGGCAGTGTGGTTTTATGTGTGTCCCTTTGAGTCCATGCTGAACTTGGCTTTTCCTAAGTTTAGTATGGGATGTGGCGTGTGCTTCCCTGGGAGTTTTCAAGTCCACCCTGAACTTGGCAGGGGCCAAGTTCAACGTGGAATGGGCAGAGTTTCCTGGAGAAGAAGTGTGCACTATTATACATCATTGGAAAGCCCTGAAAATTAGCTTTCTAATGCCACTCGAACCACGCCAATTGGACCTCTGTAACTCAAGTTATTTCTGGTTAAGTGTAAGGAGGTCGGGGTTGACAACATCATTTGCTTTCTTCCCTTTCTGCTACAAAACTCTGTCAAATCCATCCGAATGCTACCTCAAATAAATAGAATTGTACACAACTCAAAGTAGCATCCATAGTGGCTAAAAGGTATTTAAATTTTGATTAAACTCAACAATTTGAATGCAAATTCACTAGGAAAAGATAGAGAAGATGCTCACGCATCAAACGCCACAAACAAGGTCGAATCTTCTGGATAAGAGAATGTTGCGCTGTTGGTTCTAGCCTCTACCACAAAGATCCTAATCTTCCCATGCCTCGACTGAACTGGTGTTTCGAGAAGTCCCCAACAAAATTATGGATTAGCTGTCTAAGAGATGTATAATCAAGCTTGTGGTTCAGTGATCTCCGGTCAAGGACTCACACTGAACCCAAGTAGAATGAGGATGATTGTCACGGATCATCTCATTCATAAGGTTGAAGAATGAAGATACATCTTAGGATAGATTCACATACGAATTGAATAGAATAGTAGTACTTTTATTAATCCATGAAAATCAGCAGATCTTCTAACTTTAACCTAGGAGGTTTAGTGACTCATGCTGATAGAAAAATACAATGGAAACATAAAGGTGGCCAAGAGTCCTCCACAAGGGTGAACTCTTGTCTAAATATTCTAATATAATGACTAAGGATTACAAAAATAAGATAAACTAAGTTGGTAGTGTGAAAATCCACTTCTGGGGCCTACTTGGTGAGTGTTTGGGTTGAGCTTGAGTGTCTCCCATGAGCTAGGGTCCCTTAGGGGCATTGAACACTGGCTAGGGACCCCCTTTTGGGCATTGAACGCCAGCCACGTCCTTGTGGATGTTGAACACCAAGAATGGGGCAGGTGGCTGGCATTGAACACCAGTTTTGGGCCTTCATTTCCAAAAGCAAAGTATAGACTATTATATATTTCTGGAAAGCCCTGGATGTTAAGTTTCCATATTCATTGAGAGCATGCCAGTTGGACTTTTGTAGCTCCATAAAAGCTCTTTTGAGTGCATGGAGGTCAGATCTTAACAGCATCTATAGTGCTTTCTCTGTCTCTGAATCAGACTTTTGCTCAAGCTCCTCAATTTCAGCCAGAAAATACCTGAAATCACCATAAAACACACAAACTCAAAGTAGAATCTAAAAATATGAATGTTTTACTAAAACCTATGAAAATATAATAAAACTTAAATAAAACATAATAAAAACTATATGAAAAATAATGCCAAAAAGCGTATAAAATATCCGCTCATTAGAACACCAAACTTAAAATGTTGCTTGTCCCCAAGCAACCAAAAACAAAGTAGGATAAAAAGAAGAGAAGGATACAATAAATCTCAGAGTTCTCAATGAAGCTCAGTTTCAATTAGATGAGCGGGACTAGTAGCTTTCTGCTTCTGAACAGTTTTGGCATCTCACTTTCCGTTGAAGCTTAGAATGATTGGCATCTTTGGAAACTTAGGATCCAGATGGCATTATTGATTCTCCTAGTTAAGTTCTTTTTGGTTATTGAACACAGCTTCTTTAGAGTCTTGGCCGTGACCCTAAACACTTTGTTTTCCAATATTACCACCGGATACATAAATGCCACAGACACTTAACTGGGTGAACCCTTTCGGATTGTGACTCAGCTTTGCTAGAATCCCCAGCCAGTGGTATCCAGAGTTCTTAATAACACTCTTTTGCTTTGGATCACGACTTTAACTGCTCAGTCTCAAGTTTTTCACTTGACACCTTCACACCACAAGCATATAATTAGGGCACTAGCTCATTTGAACTGTTTAGGCTAAGATTTTGTTTCTTTTAGGCCCTCCTAACCATTGATGCTCAAAGCCTTGGATCATTGCTCTTGCATTTTGGTTTAAAGAGCTATTGGCTTTTTGCTCTTGCCTTTTGGTATAAAGAGCTATTGGCTTTTTCTGTTTCTTTCTTTTTTTGCTTGCCTCTCTTTTTTTCCCGCATATCATATATATAAAATTTTTTTCTTTTATTGCTCTTTGCTGCTTTTTCTTGCTTCAAGAATCAATTTTTGAATTTTTTAGATTACCAATAATACTTCACTTTTATCATCATTCTTTCAAGAGCCAATATTCTTAACTCCAACATCAAATATGCACTGTTCATTCATGCATTCAGAACACAAAAGCAATGCCACCACATCATATGTTTTAACTATTCTATATAAAACACAAAATTTATTTATCTTTACTGCTTCTAAAAAAATCAAGATTTTATTCAAGTTCAATGAGATGATAAGAGGAACATTTTATAGCTAATTGGAAAATAAAAACTTAAATCCTAATAATACTCATGCAATACTTAAATTGAAAGATAGAAATTTAAATAAAAACTTAAATACTACTAGTGATAATGTAAATCTAAACATAAGAAATAAGAATTAGAATAGTCACAGAAATAGGGAGGTGGAACTCAACCACCTTAATCATGGGAGGTGTCAGGCTCTTCAGGGGATAAATTTTGACGCTTCAGCTCTTCTATCTCACGCCCTTGCTTCTCTTGTTCCTTGACCAGTTTGCAGAGCATGCTTGTCTGGTCTTTTTGCTCCTCTCTTAATTGATCCAAGGTGGTTTGTAACTGTGCAACATATGCTTCTAGCTGGGTCCAATATTCAATTGGAGGGATCTCTTGTTCTTGTTTAGGCGCCTTCCTTTTGGGTTGGTCAGCTGGTACTTGGGCACTTTCCATCACTTGCTTGGTGATAGGCTTTCTACAGGGATGAATGAGTCCCTGTTAATCATGACTCCAGCTTCTTTACACAAGCGAAAAATAAGGTTTGGATAGGCCAATGTGGCTTGAGTTGACATCTTGTTTGTAACTTTGTATAACTCAAAGGGAATTAGTTGGTGGACTTCCACCTCATTCCCCATCATAATACAGTGAATCATCATAGCCCTTCTGATGGTAACTTCAGAGCGGTTGCTAGTAGGGAGTATGAAACGCCCAATGAAATCCAACCAGTCCCTAGCAATTATTTTGAGATCTACTCTTTTAAGTTGGTTTGGGTTACCTCTTGTGTTATTGATCCACTTAGTTCCAGGCAGACATATGTCTTCTAGAATATGATCCAACTTTAGATTAGCCACCACCCTCATATTAAATGATTCTGGATCATCCTTTTAGGGAGGTAGCTTGAAGATCTCTCTCACCTTGTCAAGATGGAAACAGAGAGTCTTCCCGCACCATGGTGCGAAAAGTATGGAATCCTTGTCCATCTTTCTTTTGCTTATCTGTCATCTACAGATTTGCATAGAATTCTTGGGTCATTGTTGTTCCAACAGTGATCTCAGGATCAGCTAGAATCTCCCAGCCTCTCTTTCGAATTCGCTCCTGGATCTCTGGGTACTCATCTTCTTTCAATTCAAATTTGACTTTTGGGATCACTGTCTTCTTGCACATTATTTTGTAATAATTTTCTTCATGATGCTTTGTGTAGAATCTAAAAGGTTTGAAAATAACTACTTGGTTGTCTTCTTTATTGTTTCTTGAAGTGGGATTTCCACTTTTTGGAGCCATGGAATTCGAATGGAGTGAGAAAGAAGGGCTCTTTCCACACCAAACTTAAAAGGTTTGCTCGTCCTCAAGTAAAGGAAAGGAAAGAAGATAAAGAAGAGGAGAGGAAGAATTTGAATGCAAGGGGTATGAAGGAGGCCGAATGGTATAAATAGGGATGGAGAGGGTGGGATTTCAAAAATTAAATTAGATAAAAGATAAATAAGATATGATTCTCACTTTAGTACAAGATAGGAAAAGATAAATTTTTAAAATTAAAAGATATGAAAAAGATAAAAAGATAAGATAGAAGATATGGAAAAGTTTTTAAAGACAAATAAAAAGATTTAGAAAAGTATTTCAAGAGATATGAGATTTTGAAAAAGATTTCAAAAAGAATTGAAAAAGATATGAGGTTTTGAAAAAGATTTGAAAAGATTTTAAATTTGAAAGGAATTTGAAGTTGAAAAATGATAGTGTGAAGAATCTTGTTTAAAAGATATGGTTAAAAAGATAAGATATAGAAAAGATGTGTTTTGAAAATGTCAACATCCTCCTTACCCTGTTTTGGGTGTTGAACACCCAGAATGGCATCCATTCTGGCGTTCAATGCCAGATTGTTCCTCCCTTATGGGCGTTGAATGCCTAGAATGGCATCCATTCTGGCGTTCAACGCCAGGCTGCTCTTCCTCTCTGGGAGTTGAACCCCAGCCAGTGCCTACTGGCTGGTGTTCAACACCAGCCTTGCCTCTCCCTTCAGAGCATTGGCCTGGCTGGCGTTCAATGCCAGGATTGCTGCACCTTGGTGGTATTCAACGCGCAGCCAGTACCTCCTAGCTGACGTTGAATGCCAGTTTTGCTACCTCCTGGGGGGAGGCGTTTAACGCCCCTCTTACCCTCTTGCCTGACGTTCAACGCCAGCAAGAGGCCTTCCCTAGGGTGCTCTATTTTCTTCTCTGACTGTTTCTGTTTCTATTCTAACTACTACACATGATCATAAACTTAAATAAAACATGAAAATTAAACTTGTTAAAACTTAAATAAAAAAAAACAAAAATAACTTTAATTATAGTTGGGTTTCTTCCCAACAAGCGCTTCTTTAACATCATTAGCTTGACGGTACTGTACTCAGTCTAGTAGTAGTGTTGAGCCTCTTTGCTCAATAGCTCCTTCAAGGTAATGTTTGACTCTCTGTCCATTAACAATAAACTTCATGTCTGAGTCTTTACCCTGCAGTTCTATATGCCCATAGGATGATACCTTTGTAACCACATATGGTCCCTTCCAACGGGATTTGAGTTTCCCAAGAAATAATCTGAGTCTAGAGTTGAAGAGCAGAACCTTCTGCCTTGGTTCAAAGAATCTGGAAGAAATCTTTCTGTCATGCCACTTTTTGGCCCTTTCTTTATAAATATTTTCATTCTCAAATGCAGCAAGTCGGAATTCATCCAACTCATTTAGTTGGAGCAATCGTTTCTCTCCTGTGGCCTTTGCATTAAGGTTCAGGACTTTGGTTGCCCAGTAGGCCTTGTGTTCCAACTCTCCTGGAAGGTGGCACGCTTTTCCATACACTAATTGATATGGTGACGTTCCTATAGGGGTCTTGAAAGCTGTTCTGTATGCCCAGAGAGCATCATCCAGCTTTCTTGCCCAATCCTTTCTAGAGGTATTCGCCGTTCTTTCCAGGATTCTCTTGAGTTCTCTATTGGAGACCTTAGCTTGCCCATTTGTCTGTGGATGATACGGGGTGGCCACTTTATGGCGAACTTCATATCGGCTCAGTACAGAGTCAAGTTGCTTATTGAAGAAATGAGTTCTTCCATCACTGATCAGTTTCCAAGGAACACTAAACCTGCTGAAGATGTTCTTCTGGAGGAACTTTATCACTACTCTAGTGTCATTTGTGGGCTATGCAACTGCCTCAACCCATTTAGACACATAATCTACTGCCACAAGGATGTAAGTGTTTGAGTATGAAGGCAGGAAAGGACTTATGAAGTCTATACCCCATACATCAAACAGCTAAATCTCTAAGATTCCTTGCTGAATCATGTCGTGACCATGAGGGAGATTGCCAGCCCTTTGGCAGCTGTCACAGCGATGGACAATCCTTAAAGAGTGTGGGCCAGTAGAAACCACTTTGGGGGACTTTAGTGGCTGTTCGCTCTCCTCCAAAGTGTCCTCCATAATCGGAACCATGGCAGTGCCATAGGATTTTGTGTGCCTCTTCTTCAGACACACAGCACCAAATTATCCCATCCGAGCATCTCTTAAAGAGATATGATTCGTCCCACAAGTAGTATCTAGCATCATGAATGAGCCTTCAGGTTTACTGCTTAGTGTATTCCATGGGGATGAATCTTATAGCTTTATAGTTTGCAATGTATGCAAACCAAGGTGTCATCCGGATGGCAAAGAGTTGATCATCTGGGAAGGTTTCAGATATCTCAGTAGAGGGAGAAGATGTCCCTTCTATTGGTTCAATTTGAGATAGGTAGTCAGCCACTTGATTCTCTTACCCTTTTTTGTTTCTTATTTTTATATCAAACTCTTACAGAAGTAATACCCATCTTATCAGCCTAGGTTTAGAATCCTGCTTGGTGAGTAGATATTAAGAGCAGCATGGTCAGTGTAGATAATGACCTTAGATCCTATTAGATAAGATCTGAACTTGTCAATGACATAAACCACTGCAAGTAACTCCTTCTATATGCTAGTGTAGTTCTTCTGCGCGTCATTTAGAATATGACTGGCATAATAAATGACATGCAGAAGCTTGTCATGTCTCTGCCCCAGGACTATACCAATGGCATGGTCACTGGTGTCACACATCAGTTCGAATGGTAAGTTCCAATTGGGTGTAGAGATTACAGGAGTAGTGATAAGCTTAGCTTTCAGAATCTCAAAGGCTTGCAGACACTCTTGGTCAAAGAAAAATGGAGTGTCGGTATTCAATAAGTTGCACAGGGGTTTAGCGATTTTAGAAAAATCCTTAATAAACCTCCTGTAGAATCCAGCATGTCCAAGGAAACTTCTTATTCCCTTGACACTAGTGGGTGGTGGTAATTGCTCAATTACCTCCACCTTAGCTTGATCCACTTCTATTACCTTATTTGAAATCCGATGCCCAAGGACAATTCCTTCAGTCACCATGAAGTGACAATTCTCCTAGTTTAAAACTAGGTTTGTCTCTTAGTATCATTTGAGAATTAGGGCCAGATGGTCAAGGTCGGAGTCAAACGAGTTTCCAAAGATGGGGAAGTCATCCATGAATACCTCAAGGAACTTCTCCACCATGTTAGAGAAGATAGAGAGCATATATCTCTGAAAGGTGGCAGGTGTATTGCACAGGGCAAATGACATCCGCCTATAAGCAAACACACCATATGGGCATGTGAATGTTGTCTTTTCTTGATCCTGTGGATCTACTGCAATTTGATTGTAGCCAGAATAACCATCCAGGAAATAATAAAATGGATGCCCTGGTAGTCTCTCTAGCATTTGATCTATGAAAGGTAAAGGAAAATGATCCTTTCTGGTGGCATTATTGTGCCTTCTATAGTCAATGCACATACACCACCTTGTAACTGTCCTTATAGGAATCAGTCCTTCTTTTCATTATGAACCACTGTCATGCCTCCCTTCTTGGGAACAACTTGGACAGGGCTCACCCAGGGGCTGTCAAAGATGGGATAAATAATCCCAGCTTTCCATAATTTTGTGACTTCCTTTTGCACCACTTTCTTTATGGCTAAATTCAGTCGCCTTTGTGGTTGTACCACTGGTTTGGCGTCATCCTCTAGGAGGATCTTATGCATGCATTGGGTTGGGCTTATGCCCTTAAGGTCACTTATTGTCCATCCAAGAGTTGTCTTGTGTGTCTTTAGCACTTGAATCAGTGCTTTTTCTTCCTGTGGTTCCAAGGAAGAGCTTATAATCAAAGGATAAGTATCTCCATCTCCTAGAAATGCATATTTCAAGGAGGATGGTAATGGCTTGAGCTCGAGTTTAGGAGGCTTGTCTTCCTCTTTAGGAGTTTTCAGAGGCTCCTTTATCTCCTTTGATTCCTCTAACTTAGGCTGAGCATCATAAAAGATGTCATTAAGCTCTTCTTCAAGCCCCTCAGCCATATTCACTTCTTCCACTAGGGAATCAATGATATCAATACTCATACACTCCTCTGGAGTGTCTGGATACTGGATGGATTTGACAACATTTAGTACGAACTCATCCTCATTGACTCTCAGGATTACTTCCCCTTTCTAAACGTCAATGAGGGTCTGTCCTGTAGCTAGGAAGGGTCTTCCTAGAATGAGGGTTACACTCTTGTGCTCTTCTATTTGCAGCACCACAAAGACTGTGGGGAAGGCAAAGGATCCAATCCTAACAATCATGTCCTCAATCACGCCTAATGGAAGCTTAACAGAGCCATCAACAAGTTGAAGACATAAGCAGGTAGGTTTAACTTCGTGAGTTAAACAGAGCCTCTTTATTAATGATGCAGGTATTAAGTTAATACTTGCTCCAAGGTCACATAGGGCTGTCTTTGTGTAGGCATCCCCTAAGGTGCATGGTATCATAAAGCTCCCAGGATA
This sequence comes from Arachis duranensis, assembly GCF_000817695.3. Taxonomy (NCBI): domain Eukaryota; kingdom Viridiplantae; phylum Streptophyta; class Magnoliopsida; order Fabales; family Fabaceae; genus Arachis; species Arachis duranensis. Next base: position 61,139,239 of record NC_029773.3, read on the forward strand.
TTTGAGTTTCTCTAGTAAACTCTTTTGAATTCCTGCACTGCATTCTTCTATGAGGAGGATTATTTCTGTCTCTCTCCAATCCTTTTTATGACTTATGATGTCATTCATGAACTTGGCATAAGAAGGTATCTGTTCAAGAGCCTTTATAAAAGGGATCTTGATCTCAAGTGTCTTGAGATAGTCCGCAAAGCGGGTAAACTGTTTATCCTTTTCTGCTTGGTGAAGCTTTCTGAAGATATGACATCTTAGCTCTATACTCATCAACCTTGGTTGATGTAGGTTGGATACCTACAGAATTGGAAGGGGGGATTAGTAGCTTGTTTAGGAAGGGCCTTATCAGCACTTGCATGTGCTTGACCATTCCTAGTTGAGTGTTCAACACCCTTGCTGCCCCCTTCCTAGCGTTCAACGCCAGGAATACTGTTCCCTTGTGGGCGTTCAACGCCAAGGGTGGGTATCCCTTCTTGGCGTTGAACGCCAAGTGTATTGCTCCCTTTGGGCGTTCAACGCCAGGAGTGGGCACCCCTTCTTGGCATTGAACGCCGATGTCATTCCCTCTTGGACGTGCAACATCCTCAGAGGTATCTTGAATAGTAGTTTGGCTGTCCTCTGTCTCTTTTTCTTCTTCTGGTCTCCTGTTGCTCTGAGGTTGAGTGTTCAATGTTTTCCCACTCCTCAGTTGGATCGCCTGACATTCATCTTTTATCTGCTTAGATAATTGCTGCCTTGTTTGACTCAGTTGGGCTTCTTCATTCCTGTTAAAAGCCTGAGTTTCTCGCAAATCCTCTTGCAATTCTAGCAACTGCTGTGCAAGGGCATGTATTTGTTGAGTCAATGGGCCATCTTGTTCTGGAGGGTTAGATTCAGCAGCTATTGCCTTAACCTTTCCTTTTATGAAAGTCTCATCACCCGAATACAGATTCTAGTTCATGGCAACTGTCTCAATAAGTTCATGAGCCTCTTCAATTATCTTCCTCATATGTACAGAACCACCAGCTGAGTGGTCCAAAGACATCCTAGCCATGTCTGTTAGGCCATAATAGAAGATGTTTAATTGCACCCATTCTAAAAACATTTCAGTGGGGCATTTTCGTAGCATTCTCCTATACCTCCCACAGGCATCATGAAGATATTCATTGTCCTCTTGTTTGAAGCCTTGGATATCCAGCCTTAACTGGGTCAACTTCCTTAGGGGAAAGTATTGATTTAGAAACTTGTCTACTAGTAGCAGTCTGTAAACATCTTGATCTACTCCCTCAGTGTGTACTGTGTTAGCAATTCGTAAAAAGTTTGCCAGGAACTCAGTAGGTTCTTCCTGTGGAAGTCCAAAGTACTGGCAATTTTGCTGCACCAGAATAATGAGCTGAGAATTGAGCTCAAAGTTACTTGCTCCAATGGGAGGTATACTAATACTTCTCCCATAGAAGTCAAGACTGGGGGCATGTAGGACCCTAAATTTCTTCTGAACTGTTCATTCCCATTTGGGTTCATGGTGAAAGAAAGGTAGGAGAAAGAAGTAAAGAGAAACTAGAATTAAATTATTTTTGTTTTTATTTTTATTTATTAATTAAATTTGAAAATAAAAGCTTAATTAATTAAAAAGATTTGAAAATTTAAAGCTAGTTTTCGAAAAAGGAGAGAGAGAAGAATTAGTTAGGAAGTTTTGAAAAAGAAGAAAGAGAAAACATATAACTAATTAAGAAAGATTTGAAAATCAGATAAGATATGAAAAAGATTTAAATTTAAAAATTGAAAATTGAATTTTGAATTTTGAATTTTAGAATTTGAATTTTGAAAATTGAAATTAAATTAAGATAAGATAATATTTTTAAAATTGAATTTTAAATTTTGAATTTTGAATTGGAAACAAGATAAGATAATGAATTGAAAAAGATTTGGTTTTTGAAAAGAATTGATTTTGAAATTCAATTTTAAGATAAGATAAGAGAATGATTTGAAATTTAATGAAAGATAACAAAAGATAAGATAAAGATTTGAAAAAGTTTTGAATGTTACATTTTAAAAGAAAAGATTTGAAAAGATTTTAAAACATAAGATTTGAAAATCGAAATTTGAAATTAAGATAAGATAAAGATTTGAAATTAAAATTTGAAATATTTTTTATAATTTTCGAAAATATTTTGAATAAAGATAAAAAAGATATATATTTTTTATTTTTTGAATTAATAAAGAAAGAGAAAAACAACCAAAAGACACCAAACTTAAAATTTTTAGATCTAAGGACACAAAATTTTGAAAATTAAGAGAACAAACACCAAAAGACACCAAACTTGAAAATTTCAAGATCAAAACAAGAAAAGAAACAAGAACAACTTGCACACCGAGAAAGAACACAAAGAACAATTCGAAAATTCAAAGGAATTAAAGAACACACAAAGGACACCAAACTTAAGAACTGACACTAAACTCAAAGAAAAGTCACTAATTTTAAAATTTTTTTTTGAAAAGAAAGCAAGAAAATTCAAAATTTTAACAAGAACAAGAACAAAAGACTCAAACAAAAGATAAAGATCAAAAAGAAAGGCAAAGATTTTTTAACATTTTTTTTATTTTTTTGAAAAAGAAAATAAAAAACTCAAACAAAATAGTGAAAAGTACCTAATCTAAGCAACAAGATAATCCGTTAGTTATCAAACTCGAACAATCCCCGGCAACGGCGCCAAAAACTTGGTGTGCGAAATAAGAACTCGCCCAACTGAACCAGCAAGTGCACTGAGTCGTCCAAGTAATACCTGAAATAAGTCAGGGTCGATCCCATAGAGATTGTTGGCTTGAATCAAGCTATGGACACCTTGTAGATCTTAGTCAGGTGAATAGAGAAGATAGTTTGTTGAGAGAAACACATAAAACGAGAATAGGGATGAAATTACTTAATTTGAGTGAAACCAGTGATAAGAGAACGGTTGATGCTTCGGAGATGCTTCATTCTTCTAGATCAACCTTTCCTACTGTCTTCTCCAACTTTGAGTGGTTCTTTCCATGGTAGGCTGTAAGTGATCAACACTGGTTTCATGGCCGCCAATCTTCTTCTCTCAGGTCGAATGCCAGGTTTAGTGTGCACCCAATCTGAATGAGGGTGAAGCTTCTGCAGTTCATCCCCTTGATGATGCTACTCAAAACGCCACAAACAAGGTCAAATCTTCCGGATCAAAGAATGCTGTGCCTTTGGTTCTAGCTTCTACTACAAAGACCCTAATCTCCCCTACTTCCTCTGAACTAGTGTTTCGAGAAGTCCCCAATGAAGTCGTGGATTAGCCGTCTAAGAGTTGTATAATCAAGCTTGTGGTTCAGTGATCTCTGGTCAAGAATCCATACTGAACTCATGTAGAATGAGGATGATTGTCACAGATCATCTCATTCATAAAGTTGAAGAACGAAGATGCATCTTAGAATAGAATCACACACGAATTGAATAGAACAGTAGTACTTTTATTAATCCATGAAAATCATCAGAGCTCTTAACCTTAACCTAGGAGTTTTAGTGACTCTTGCTGATAGAAAAATACAATAGAAACGTAAAAGTGGGCAAGAGTCCTCAATAAGGGTGAACTCTAGTCTATATATACTAATCTAATGACTAAGGATTACAGAAATAAGATAAACTAAGTTGATAGTGTGAAAATCCACTTCTGAGGCCCACTTGGTGAGTGTTTGGGCTGAGCTTTAGTATCTCCCACGAGCTAGGGTCCCTTAGGGGTGTTGAACGCTGGCTAGGGACCCCCTTGTGGGTGTTGAACGCAAGGAATGGGGCAGGTAGCTGGTGTTAAATGCCAGTTTTGGGCCTTCATTTCTGAAGCAAAGTATGGACTATTATATATTTTTGGAAAGCCCGGGATGTTAGCTTTCCATATCCATTGAGAGCGTGCCATTTGGACTTTTGTAGCTCCAGAAATGCTCTTTTGAGTGCATGGAGGTCAGATCTTGACAACATCTGCAGTGCTTTCACTTTTTGGATACTACTTTAAGCTTTTGTATTTTTCTTATGATTTTAGATGAATTTGGATGAATTTGGCAAGTTTTGAAAATTTCTGATTCCGAGGCAAAGAAAGAATAGCAGATGCTGTCAGATTATGATCTTTGTGCATTCAAACGAGCATTTCTGAAGATACAGAAGTCCAAATGCCGCGTTCTTAATGGCGTTGGAAAGCTAACTTCCAGAGCTTTCCAGAAATAATAGTTGATGCTTTTCTTCGGATTGGACAGCCCAAAACGGGTGTTCAACTCCCAAACTACCCCCTAGTGGGCGTCCAACGCCCTAAGAGGACCAAGGCTGGCTTTGAACGCCCAAACCTGGGGTTCAATGCCACAAGGGGAGCAAGGAACAACATATTTACTCCCTAGTGGGTGTCCAATGCCCACTCCTTCAAGTTAGAACCAAGCTCAGCCCAAACACTCACCAAGTGGCCCAAAAGTGAATTTTCGCACCTTTAGCTTAAGTTTATTTCATTTTTGTAATTCCCAATTATAATTAATATCTCTTTAGGTTTAGTATTAGTATGTATAAGGGAAGATCACCGTTGTTTAAGATCTTCACCACCATATTCGAACTACACTTATTTTTTGTATAGTATGAGTAACTAAACCTCCTAGGTTAAGGTTAGGAGCTCTGCTGATTCCTATGGATTAATGCAATTACTTTTCTACTTCAAGCTATGTTTGATTCTATTCTATGATGCATTGTCATTCTTCATCCTTATGAATCTCGATTCTACATGAGTTCCTTATGAGTCCTGACCCAGATAGTATGAGCAACAGCTTGAGAATGCATCATAGGTTCCAACAAGTTATCTGGGCTAATTGGTGTATGTGACATAAAACATCGTTAGTCAGGGGTAATTGAGGTTCTTGTGGCTCTAAGGGCTAGAATCATAAGAGCGTCATTCTCTGATCCGGAAGATCCGACCTTGTCTGTGGCGTTTTGAGTAGGATCATCAAGAGATTGAATTGCGTGTGCTTTTCCCTCTCCCAGATTGATCTAGTCCATTCGAATGTTTGCTTTGGACCTGAGGAGATTAATGACTGCGACCAATGGCTTAATGGTGCACAAAATTGTGATCTCAATGGCGCCAAAAACTTGGTACGCACAATTGTAATCTCAACTCTTTTTCACAACTTCGCACAACTAACCAGCAAGTGCACTAGGTCGTCCAAGTAATAAACCTTACGTGAGTAAGGGTCGATCCCACGGAGATTGTCAGCTTGAAGCAAGCTATGGTCATCTTGTAAATCTCAGTCAGGCAGATTCAAATGGTTATAGAGTTTTGATAATTAAAAGATAAATAAACATAAAATAAAGATAGAGATACTTATGTAATTCATTGGTGGGAATTTCAGATAAGCATATGGTGATGTGTTGTTCCTTCTGAATCTCTGCTTTCCTACTGCCTTCATCCAATCCTTCATACTCATTTCTTTGGCAAGCTGTATGTTGGGGGGATCACCGTTGTCAATGGCTACCGTCCATCCTCTCAGTGAAAATGGTCCAAATGCGCTGTCACCGTACGACTAATCATCTGTCGGTTCTCATTCATGTTGGAATAGGATCCATTGATCCTTTTGCGTCTGTCACTATGCCCAACACTTGCGAGTTTGAAGCTCATCACAGTCATCCCATTCTAGATCCTACTCGGAATACAACAGCAAGGTTTAGATTTTTCGGATCTCAAGAATGCTGCCAATTGATTCTAGCTTATACCACGAAGACTCTGATCGTGAACCAGAAGGCTAAGAGATATGCATTCAAGCTTGTTTGCATGTAGAACGGGAGTGTTTGTCAGGCACGCGTTCATAAGTGAGAATGGTGATGAGCGTCACATAATCATCACATTCATCATCTTCTTGTGTGTGAATGTATATCTTAGAACAGGAATAAGCATGAACTGAATAGAAAATAGTAGTAATTGCATTAATACTCGAGGAACAGCAAAGCTCCAAACCTTAATCTATGGTGTGTAGAAACTCCACTGTTGGAAATACATAAGTGATGATGGTCCAGGCATGGCCGAATGGCCAGCCCCCATAAAACTGTTCAAAGGATCAAAAGATAATCCAAAGATGTGAGTACAATAGTAAAAGTTCTATTTATACTAAACTAGTTACTAGGGTTATAGAAATAAGTAAATGATGCAGAAATCCACTTCCGGGCCCACTTGGTGTGTGCTTAGGCTGAGCATTGAAGCTTTCACATGTAGAGACTTCTCTTGGAGTTAAATGCCAGTTTGCAGTCTGTTTTGGGCGTTTAACTCTAGCTTGTAACCTGTTTCTGGCGTTTAACGCCAGAATAAGGCAGGAAGTTGGCATTTGAACGCCAGTTTGCGTCGTCAAAACTCAAGCAAAGTATGGACTATTATATATTACTGGAAAGCCCTGGATGTCTACTTTCCAACGCAATTAAAAGTGCGCTATTTGGGTTTTGTAGCTCCAAAAAATCCATTTTGAGTGCAGGTAGGTCAGAATCCAATAGCATCAGCAGTCCTTTTTCAGCCTCTGAATCAGATTTTTTCTCAGGTCCCTCAATTTCAGTCAGAAAATACCTGAAATCACAGAAAAACACACAAACTCATAGTAAAGTCCAGAAATATGATTTTTGCATAAAAACTAATAAAAATATACTAAAAAGTGACTAAATCATACTAAAAACTACCTAAAAATAATGCCAAAAAGCGTATAAATTATCCGCTCATCACAACACCAAACTTAAATTATTGCTTGTGCCCAAGCAACTGAAAACAAAATAGGATAAAAAGAAGAGAATATACAATGAATCTCACAATATCAATGAAACTTAGTCCCAATTAGATGAGCGGGGCTAGTAGCTTTTTCTTCTGAACAGTTTTAGCATCTCACTTTATCCTTTGAAATTCAAAATGATTGGCATCTATAGGAACTCAGAATTTTAGATAGTGTTATTGATTCTCCTAGTTCAGTATGTTGATTCTTGAACACAGCTACTTTATGAGTCTTGGCCATGGCCCTAAGCACTTTATTTTCCAGTATTACCACCGGATACATAAATGTCATATACACATAACTGGGTGAACCTTTTCAGATTGTGACTCAGTTTTGCTAAAGTCCCCAGTTAGAGGTGTCCAGAGTTCTTAAGCACACTCTTTTTCTTTAGATCATGACTTTAACTACTCAGTCTCAAGCTTTTCACTTAGACCTTCATGACACAAGCACATGGTTAGGGACAGCTTGATTTAGCCGCTTAGGCTTGGATTTTATTTCCTTGGGCCCTCCTATCCATTAATGCTCAAAGCCTTGGATCCATTTTTACCCTTGCCTTTTGGTTTAAAGGGCTATTGGCTTTTTCTGCTTGCTTTTTCTTTTTCTTTCTTTTTCTCTCTTTTTTTTGCCATTTTTTTCTCAAGCTTTTTCCTTTTCACTGCTTTTTCTTGCTTCAAGAATTAATTTCATGATTTTTCAGATTATCAATAACATTTTTCTTTGTTCATCATTCTTTCAAGAACCAACAATTTTAACATTCATAAACTTCACTATAAAAAATATGCACTGTTCAAGCATTCATTCAGAGAACAAAAAGTATTGCCACCACATCAAAATAATCAAACTGGTTTCAAGATAAAATTTAAAATCCAAGTACTTGTTCTTTTGTAATTAGGCACATTTTTCATTTAAGAGAGGTGAAGGATTCATAGAATTATTCATAGCTTTAAGACATAGACACTAGACACTAATGATCATGTAGTAAAGACACAAACATAGACAAACATAAAGAATCAAATTCAAAAAACAGAAAATTAAAAACAAGAAAATTAAATAACGGGTCTACCTTAGTGATGGCAGCTAGTTCTTCCTCTTGAAGATCCTATGGAACGCCTGAGCTCCTCTATGTCTCTTCCGTGCCTTTGTTGCTGCTTCCTCATAGCTCTTTGATCTTCTATGATTTCATGGAGGATAATGGAGTGCTTTTGGTGCTCCATCCTTAGTGCTTTTGGTGCTCCTATTCTTAGTTGCTCCCTATAGTTATGTGGAGGAAAATGTATCCCTTGAGGTATCTCAGGTATTTTTTTATGAGGAAATTCCTCATGCTCTTGTTGAGGTCCATGAGTGGGCTCTCTTGTTTGCTCTATCATTTTTCTAGTGATGGGATTTTGAGATGAATCTCTCCATCTCCCATGACTCAGAGTTGGAAGCAATTGCCTTCTCTTTCCTCTTTCTAGAGGTTTCTCTGGCCTTAAGTTCCATAAATGGTTATGGAAAAACAAAAAGCAATGCTTTTACCACACCAAACTTAAAAGGTTTGTTCGTCCTCGAGCAAAAGAAGAAAGAAAGAAAGGGAAGAAGAAGAAAATGGAGGAGATGGAGGGAGAGATAGGTTCGACCAAGGGGATAGGAGAGTGTTTGTGATGTGTGAAAATGAAGGAGTGAAGAGGGGTATATATAGGGAAGAGAATAGGATTTGATAGGTGAGTAGTGTTGAGATGTGTGAGGGAGAGAGAGAGGTGGGGTAGGTGGGGATCCTGTGGGGTCAACAGATCCTGAGGGGTCAAGAACTTTGGTGCATAAAATTGCAATCACACTTTTGCAATCCACACAACTAACCAGCAAGTGCACTGGGTCGTCCAAGTAATACCTTACGTGAGTAAGGGTCGAATCCCACAGAGATTGTTAGCTTGAAGCAACCTATGGCTATCTTATTATTTTTAGTCAGGATATAATATCAATAATAATTTTTAGTTTTAATTGTAAAAAGTGAAAGAGCATGAAATAAATACTTATTTTGCAGTGATGGAGAATATGTTGGAGTTTTGGAGATGTTTTGTCCTCTGAATTCCTGCAACATAATGCTTTCTCACTTTCATAAATGCAAGGCTCCTTCCATGGCAAGCTATATGTAGGGAATCACCATTGTCAATGGCTACTTCCCATCCTCTCAGTAAAAATGGTCCAAATGCTCTGTCACAGCACGGCTAATCATCTGTCGGTTCTCGATCATGTCGGAATAAGATCCATTGATCCTTTTGCGTCTGTCACTACGCCCAGCACTTGCGAGTTTGAAGCTCGTCACAGTCATCCAATCCTTGAATCCTACTTGGAATACCACAGACAAGGTTTAGACCTTCCGGATTCTCAAGGATGCTGCCAATGGATTCTAGCTTATACCACGAAGATTCTGATTAAGGAATATAAGAGATACTCATTCAATCTAATGTAGAACGGAGATGATTGTTAGGCATGCGTTCATGGATTGAGGAAGGTGATGAGTGTCACAGATTATCACCTTCTTCATAGTGAAGCACGAATGAACATCTTAGATAGGAACAAGCGTGTTTGAATGGAAAACAGAAATAATTGCATTAATTCATCGAGACGCTGCAGAGCTCCTCACCCCCAACAATGGAGTTTAGAGACTCATGCCGTCAAAGAGTATAAAGTTCAGATCTAAAAATGTCATGAGATACAAAATAAATCTCTAAAAGTTGTTTAAATACCAAACTAGTAACCTCGGTTTACAGAAAATGAGTAAACTAAGATGGATAGTGCAGAAATCCACTTCTGGGGCCCACTCGGTGTGTGCTGGGGCTGAGACTTAAAATTCTCACGTGCTTGGGATGTTTCTGGAGTTGAATGCCAGGTTGTAACCTGTTTCTGGCATTGAACTCCAACCTGCAACCTGTTTCTGGGGCTGAACGCCAGACTGCAACATAAACTGGAGTTGAACGCCAGTTTACGTCATCTATCTTCGCGCAAAGTATGGACTATTATATATTACTGGAAAGCCCTGGATGTATACTTTCCAACCCAATTGAAATCGTGCCAATTGGACTCCTTTAGCTCCAAAAAATCCATTCCGAGTGCAGGGAGGTCAGAATCCAACAGCATTAGCAGTCCTTTTTCAGCCTAAATCAGATTTTTGCTCAGCTCCCTCAATTTCAGCCAGAAAATACCTGAAATTACAAAAAAACACACAAACTTATAGTGAAGTCTAGAAATATAAATTTTGCCTAAAAACTAATAAAATTATACTAAAAACTAACTAAAACATACTAAAATCTACATAAAATTACCCCTAAAAAGTGTATAAAATATCCGCTCATCACAACACCAAACTTAAACTGTTGCTTGTCCCCAAGCAACTAGATAAATAAAATAGGATAAAAAGAAATTAAGAAGCAATAATATCTCAGAGTTTCAAGTGAAGCTCAGATTCTAATTATATGAGCGGGACTAGTAGCTTTTTGCTTCTGAAGAGTTTTGGCATCTCACTTTATCCTTTGAAATTTAGAATGATTGGCATCCATAGGAACTCAGAATTCAGATAGTATTATTGATTCTCCTAGTGTAGTATGTTGATTCTTGAACACAGTTACTTTATGAGTCTTGGCCGTGGCCCTAAGCACTTTGTTTTCCAGTATTACCACCGGATACATAAATGCCATAGACACATAACCGGGTGAACCTTTTCAGATTGTGACTTAGCTTTGCTAAAGTCCCCAATTAGAGGTGTCCAGAGTTCTTAAGCACACTCCTTTGCCTTGGATCACGACTTTAACCACTCAGTCTCAAGCTCTTCACTTGGACCTGCATGCCACAAGCATATGGTTAGGGACAGCTTGATTTAGCCGCTTAGGCCTGGATTTATTTCCTTGGGCCCTCCTATCCATTGATGCTCAAAGTTTTGGATCCTTTTTACCCTTGCCTTTTGGTTTAAAGGGCTATTGGCTTTTTCTACCTCTTTTGCTTTTTTTTTTCACTGCTTTTTCTTGCTTCAAGAATCATATTTATGATTTTTCAGATCAGCAATAATATTTCTCTTGTTCATCATTCTTTCAGGAGCCAACAATTTTAAGATTCATAAAATTCAATATAAAAAATATGCATTGTTCAAGCATTCATTCAATAGACAAAAAGTATTGCCACCACATATAAATAATTAGAATTTTCCTTATTAAGAACTCGAAAAAAATTAAATTGCTTCTTTATTCTAAAAATCTACTATTTTATTCATGTTTGATGATGATGAGAAAAATAACTTATAGCTTAATTGGAAATAAAATCAAAATAGATATACTAATTACTGCTACTCCTATATAACTTCTAAGGTAAATTCCTATAAGAACAAATATCACAGAGTTAAAGTTAAAATTAGGACTCAACAACCTTTATTTGGGAAGTGGATGTTCCTCTAGTCTGTGGGATGCTTGGTCCTTCAAGAGATAATTTTTGACGCTTAAGTTCCTTCAAGTCACGCCTTTGCTCTTCTTGTTCCCCAAGCAATTTGCAAAGCATGCTATTTTGATTATTCTGTTCTTCCTTTATTTGGTCCATAGCTTCTTGCAACTTGGTAACAGATTCTTCAAGATACTCCTAGTATTCAATTTGAGGAATTTCTGGGAGGAATTCCTGTGCTCTCCTCTTGATTGGGTCATCCTGCACTTGTTGTTTTTCCATTGATATTTTGGTGATTGGTCGCTCAACTGAGATATACTCAGTTATTCCCATCTTCACTCCAGCATCTTTACATAGCATAGATATTAAGCTTGGATAAGCCAATTTAGCAGTTTTGGAGTTCTTGTTTGCAATTATGTCGAGTTCACACGAAATCAGCTGATGAACTTCCACTTCTCTTCCCAACATAATGCAGTAGATCATCATTGCTCTTTTAATGGTGACTTCAGAGCGATTGCTAGTGGGTAGTATAGAACGTCCAATGAAGTCCAGCCAGCCTCTGGCGACTGGTTTGAGATCTTCTCTCTTGAGTTGATTTGGGATGCCCTTGGTGCTGGTGGTCCACCTGGTTCCAGGGAGGCATATGTCCTCTAGAATCTTGTCCAGGCCTTTATTTGTTCTCATCATTCTCCTATTAAAGGAGTCTGGGTCATCTTTCAGCTGAGGTAGCTTAAAGATCTTCCTGATTTTGTCAGGGTGGATGTGAACAATCTTTCCTCTGACCAAGGTCCGATAGTCATAGAGGGTAGTTCCAGATATTCTCTGCCTGTCTGTTTGCCACAGATTAGCGTAGAATTCCTGAACCATGTTTTTTCCCACCTTTGTTTCAGGATTAGCTAGGATTTCCCAGCTCCTATTTCGAATTTGCTCTTGGATCTCCGGATATTCATCTTCTTTCAGATCGAATTTGACTTCCGGGATCACTGACCTTAGACCCATTATTTTGTAGTAATGGTCTGAATTTTCTTTGGTTAAGAACTTCCCTTGATTCCAAAGTGGTTTTGGAATACTCTCTTTCTTGCCTCTTGGAGTGGATTGTTTTCCTTTAGGTGTCACGATCTTAGTGGGTATGGTTTAGTGATCACAGATAAACACACCAAACTTAGAGATTTACTTGTCCTCAAGCAAAAGGAGGGAAAGGAGAGGGATAAAAGGAGAGCTACTATCGAATGGTGGATGAAAGGAGGGAGGCCGAATGTGGATTTAAAGGGAGGGGTGGGTTTTCGAAAAATTTAAAGAAAGATAAGATAGAATATATGATTTGTAAAAGATAAATATGATAGGAAAAAGATATCATTTAAATTTAAAAAGTTGTGAAAGATATTTGAAAAAGATAAATCTGAATTTTATTTTGAAAAAAGATTTGAGATGTATTTGAAAGGATAATTGAGTTTTGAAAAAAATTTTTTGAAAAGAAGTTGGATGGGATTTGAAAAAGGATTTGTGTTTATGAATTAAGATACATTTGATATTATTTTGAAAAAGGGATTTTAGAAATTAGGCTTAAAATTTTTGGAATTGAAGGATGAGAGTTTGTAACATGTTTATGCAAGAAATCATGAATTGGAACATAAAAATTTGGAAAAAATGTGAATTGAAAATGAATTTGCCTCTTCCCCACAATCTTGGCGTTAAACGCCCAAACGCTGCATGTTTTGGGCGTTTAACGCCCATTTGCAGCTTCTTCTGGGCGTTCAACGCCCAGCTGTTGCTTCTAGCTGGCGTTGAACGCCATGAACTCCTTTGTCACTGGGCGTTTTTCTGAACGCCCAGGACGCTGTAAATTTGGCGTTAAACGCCCAGAAGGTGCTTCTTTCTGGCGTTCAACGCCCAGAAGATACTTCTTTCTGGCATTTAACGCCCAGATGGCTATCCTTACTGGCGTTGAACGCCCAGTAGATGCTTCTTTTGGGCGTTCAATGCCAAAATAGCTCTCACTGGCTTTTTCGCACCAGTGAGCTTCCTTTTTGCTGTTTTATCCTGCGAATCCTTCTGTAACTTTGTGAACTCAAGCAATTGTTATTTTACCTTGAAGATAATTGACATAAACCTGTAAAAATTGATTAATTAATAAATAAGCTTTGTAAATGGCTGTGTTGCCTCCCAGCAAACGCTTCTTTATTGTCTTTAGCTGGACTATTACTGAGCTTTAATCAAGTCTCAGTTTTGAGCATTCTTGCTCAAAATTGCTTTCAAGATAATGTTTAACTCTCTGTCCTTTAACAATGAACTTTTTGTTAGAATCATTATCCTGAAGCTTTACGTATCCATATGGTGATACACTTGTAATCACATATGGACCTCTCCACCGGGATTTCAATTTTCTGGGAATAATCTGAGCTTAGAATTAAATAGCAGAACTTTCTGCCCTAGCTCAAAGACTCTGGATGACAGTTTTTTATCATGCCATCTTTTTGCTTTTTCTTTGTAAATTTTTGCATTCTCGAAAGCATTGAGTCTGAACTTCTCTAGCTCATTTAACTAGAGCAATCGATTTTCTCCAGCTAACTTAGCATCAATGTTTAGGAATCTGGTTGCCCAGTAGGCCTTATGTTCCAGTTCCACTGGCAAGTGACAGGCTTTTCCATACACAAGCTGGTATGGAGAGGTCCCTATAGGAGTCTTGAATGCTGTTCTGTATGCCCACAGAGCATCATCCAAGCTTCTTACCCAATCCCTTCTACGGTTAATCACAGTCCATTCCAGGATTCTTTTAAGTTCTCTATTAGAGATTTTAGCTTGCCTATTTGTCTATGGATGATATGGAGTGGCCACCCTGTGGCTAACTCTATACCGAACCAAAGCAGAGTAAAGCTGTTTATTGCAGAAATGAGTGCCCCCATCACTGATTAGTACTCTAGGGATACCAAATCTACTGAAGATGTGTTTCTGGAGGAATTTCAGTACTATCTTAGTATCATTAGTGGGTGTTACAATAGCTTCCACCCATTTGGATACATAATCCACTGCCACCAGTATATAAGTGTTTGAGTATGATGGTGGGAAAGGCCCCATGAAGTCAATACCCCATACATCAAACAATTCAATCTCCAAGATCCCTTGTTGAGGCATGGCATAACTGTGAGGTAGATTGCCAGATCTTTGGCAACTGTCACAATTAAGTACAAACACTCGGGAGTCTTTATAGAGAGTAGGCCAGTAGAAGCCACATTGGAGAACTCTTGTGGCTGTTCGCTCACTTCCAAAATGTCATCCATACTGTGATCCATGGCAGTGCCAGAGGATCTTCTGTGCTTCTTCTTTAGGCACACATCTATGGATTACTCCGTCTGCACATCTATTGAAGAGATATGGTTCATCCCAAAGATAGTACTTTGCATCTGTGATCAATTTCTTTGACTGCTGCCTACTATACTCTTTGGGAATGTATCTCACTGCCTTGTAGTTTGCAATGTCTGCAAACCATGGCACTTCCTGGATGGCAAAGAGTTGCTCATCTGGAAAGTTTTCAAAGATCTCAGTAAGAGGGAGGGACGCCCCTTCTACTGATTCTATTTAGGACAGGTGATCTGCTACTTGGTTCTCTGTCCCTTTTCTGTCTCTTATTTCTATATCAAACTCTTGCAGAAGCAACACCCATCTGATGAGCCTGGGTTTTGAATCCTGCTTTGTGAGTAGATATTTAAGAGTAGCATATTCAATGTACACAATCACTTTTGATCCTACTAAATAAGATCTAAACTTGTCAATGGTGTAAACCACTGCAAGTAACTCTTTTTTTGTGGTTGTGTAGTTCTTCTGTGCGTCATTTAAAATACGACTGGCATAGTAAATGAGCTTTCAGAGTCTCAAACACCTGTAGACACTCCTTATCAAAGATAAATGGTGTGTCAGTAGCTAGCAGATTACTCAGAGGTTTGGCGATTATTGAAAAATCTTTTATAAACCTCCTATAGAATCCTGCATGCCCCAGAAAGCTTCTGATTGCCTTAACATTGGTAGGTGGTGGTAATTTTTCAATTACCTCTACCTTCGCTTGATCCACCTCTATTCCCTTATTCGAAATTTTGTGCCCAAGGACAATTCCTTCAGTCACCATAAAGTGACATTTTTCCCAGTTTAAAACCAGGTTAGTCTCTTGGCACCTCTTTAGAACAAGTGCTAGATGGTTAAGACAGGAGCTGAATGACTCTCCAAATACTGAAAAGTCATCCATGAAGACTTCCAGAAATTTTTCCACTATATCAGAGAAAATAGAGAGCATGCACCTTTGAAAGGTTGCAGGTGCATTGCACAGGCCAAATGGCATCCTTCTGTATGCAAATATGCCGGATGGACATGTGAATGCTGTTTTCTCTTGATCTTGGAGATCTACTACAATTTGATTATAACCTGAATATCTATACAGGAAGCAGTAGTATTCATGACCTGCTAGTCTTTCTAGCATTTGGTCTATGAATGGTAAAGGAAAATGATCCTTTCTGGTAGCTGTATTGAGCCTTCTGTAATCAATACACATACGCCACCCTGTAACTATTCTTGTAGGAACCAGTTTATTTTTTTCATTATGGACCACTTTCATACCACCCTTCTTAGGGATGACTTGAACAGGGCTTACACAGGGGCTATCAGAAATGGGATAAATAATCCTAGCCTCTAGTAATTTAGTGACCTCCTTCTGCACCACCTCCTTCATGGCTGGATTCAGCCGCCTCTGTGGTTGAACCACTGGCTTAGTGTCACCCTCCAGTAAGATCTTATGCATGCATCTGGCTGGTCTAATGCCTTTAAGATCACTGATGGACCAGCCAAGAGCTATCTTGTGTGTCCTTAGCACTTGAATTAGTGCTT
>NC_029773.3:61155307-61185599 GCF_000817695.3 Arachis duranensis
GATCAGGCTGAACATCTTTAAAGATATTCTCTAGCTCTGATTCGAGACTCTCAGCCATATTGACCTCTTTTACCAGAGAGTCGATAATATCAATGCTCATGCAGTCATTTTGGGTGTCTGGATGCTGCATAGCTTTGACAACATTCAACTTAAACTCGTCCTCATTGACTCTCAGGGTCACTTCCCCTTTTTGGACGTCAATAAGGGTTTGTCCAGTTGCTAGGAAAGGTCTTCCTAGAATGAGAGTTGCACTCTTGTGCTCCTCCATTTCCAGCACCACAAAGTCAGTAGAAAAGGCAAATGGCCCAACCTTGACAATCATGTCTTCAATTACGCCTGATGGGTATTTAATGGAGCCATAAGCAAGTTGGAGACATATCCGGGTTGGTTTAACTTCATCAGTTAACCCAAGCTTTTTGATAGTAGCTGCAGGTATTAGGTTAATACTTGCCCCAAGATCACATAGAGCTTGCTTGGTACAAGTACCTTCTAATGTGCATGGTATCATAAAACTTCTCGGATCTTTAAGCTTCTCAGGTAAGCTTTTCAAAATGATTGTACTGCATTCTTCAGTGAGGTAAACTTTCTCAGTTTCCCTCCAATCCTTCTTATGACTTAAGATCTCTTTCATGAACTTAGCATAAGAGGGTATTTGCTCAAGTGCCTCTGCAAACGGAATCTTTATCTCAAGAGTCCTGAGATAGTTTGCAAAGCAGGCAAATTACTTATCCTATTCCGTTTTGCAGAGTTTCTGAGGATAAGGCATTTTGGCTTTGTATTCCTCAACTTTAGTTGCTGCAGGTTTATTGCCTACAACCGTGGGTTGAGAAGCCTCTTTAGAGGAGTTGCTATCAGCAGTTGTATGTGTCTGATCCCCCACTAGTGTTTGAATACCAGGGGTGGAAGCTGGAGTGGCATTAGACGCTAACTCCTTATCTGTTTCTGGCGTCTGAGCGCCAGAACTGAGCTTCCTTTGGGCGTTCAACGCCAGTTCCTTACTTGTTTCTGGTGTTGGACGCCAGGACTGAGCATGGGTTGGGCGTTCAATGCCAGCTTTCCACCCATTATCTGGCGTTTGAGCGCCAGAATTATTCCTCTCTGGGCTCTGACTGTCCCCAGAGGGATTTTGGGTAGCAGTCTGTTCATTTCTTGGCTTCTTGCTGCCTTGAAGTGAGGTATTTATTATTTTTCCACTTCTTAATTGAACTGCTTGGCATTCTTCTGTTATTTGTTTTGATAACTGCTGTTCTGTTTGCTTCAACTGCACTTCTATATTCATATTAGCCATTCTTGTTTCTTGCAATATTTCCTTGAATTCGGCTAACTGTTTTGTTAGAAAATCTAATTGTTGATTGAATTCAGTAGCTTGTTCTGCAGGACTAAGTTTAGCAGTTACTATTTTAGCCTATTCGTTGATGGAAGGTTCACTGCTTAGGTACAGGTGCTGATTTTTGGCAACTGTATCAATAAGCTCTTGAGCTTCTTCTAATGTCTTTCTCATGTGTATAGATCCACCAGCTGAGTGGTCTAGAGAAATCTGAGCTCTCTCTGTAAGCCCATAATAGAAGATGTATAACTGCACCCACTTTGAAAATATTTCAGAGGGGCATTTTCTCAACATCTCTCTGTATCTCTCTCAGGCATCATAAAGGGATTCATTATCTCTTTGTTTAAAGCCTTGGATGCTCAGCCTTAGCTGTGTCATCCATTTTGGAGGGAAGTATTGATTCAGGAATTTTTTTGACAGCTGTTTCCATATCTTTATGCTAGCCTTAGGTTGGTTATTTAACCACCTTTTAGCTTGGTCTTTTACAGCAAATGGAAACAGTAATAATCTGTAGACATCCTGATCTATTTCCTTATCATGTACTATGTCAGCAATTTGAAAAAACTGTACCAGAAACTCTGTAGGTTCTTCCTGTGGAAGACCGGAATATTGGCAACTTTGCTGCACCATGATAATGAGCTGAGGATTCAACTCAAAGCTACTAACTCCGATGGATGGTATACAGATACTGCTCCCATATGAAGCAGTAGTGGGGTTGGCATATGACTTCAAAGTCCTTCTGGACAGTTCATTTAAAATAAAAATAAAAATAAAAATAAAATTTAAAAAAATTATTTTAAAAATTTTCAAAAAATGAGGAGAGAAAAAGTGGTTAGGATATTTTTGAAAAATATGTGATTTTTTTATAGAAAATTTCGAAAAATTTGCTTGAAAATAGTTAGAGAAAATAATTTTTTTGATTTTTGAATTTTATGATGAAAGAGAAAAACACACAAAAGACACAAGACATAAAATTTTTAGATCTAATGTTCCTTGCTTTCGAAAATTTTGGAGGGAAAACACCAAGGGACACCAAACTTAAAAATTTTAAGATCAAAACACAAAGAAGACTCAAGTACACTTTGAGGATTCACAAGAACAACAAGAACAAAAGAAAGAACACCAAACTTAAAATTTTTAGAAAACCACAATAAAATTTTTGAAAATTAAAGAAAGATTAACAAGAAAACACCAAACTTAAAGTTTGGCACAAGATATAATCAAAGAAAAATTATTTTTGAAAAAAAGTTTTAAAAGGAAGATACCCAATTATGAAGAACATAAGCCAACGCTCTAGCTAACTGAGCTATAAATGTAACGTATTTTAATATTGTATAATAAAAAAGATATTTTTGAGAACTAATTTTTTTGAAAAAGCACAAGGAAAACACGAAACAAACAGAACAAGAAAAACCAAAGATCAAATAAGAAAAATTGACAAGAACAATTTGAAGATCAAGGAAAAACAAAGAACATGCAATTCGAAAGTTGAAAGACAAAGAAAAGCATGCAATTGACACCAAACTTAAAACATGACACTAAACTTCACAGAAAAACTAAAAATTAATAAAGAAAAATAATATTTTTGAAAAAGTTTTAAAAAGGGATAATAAAAGATGCAATTCTAGTGACTCTAAACCAAAAGGACTAATTTTTCCTAATCTAAGCAACAAGATTCACCATCAGTTGTTCAAACTCAAACAATCTCCAGCAATGGTGCCAAAAATTTGGTGCACGAAATTGCAATCACACTTTTGCAATCTGCACAACTAACCAGCAAGTGCACTGGGTCGTCCAAGTAATACCTTACGTGAGTAAGGGTCGAATCCTACGGAGATTGTTGGCTTGAAGCAAGCTATGGCTATCTTATTATTCTTAGTCAGGATATAATATCAATAATAATTTTTAGTTTTAATTGTAAAAAGTGAAAGAGCATGAAATAAATACTTATTATGCAGTGATGGAGAATATGTTGGAGTTTTGGAGATGCTTTGTCCTCTGAATTCCTGCAGCATAATGCTTTCTCACTTTCATAAATGCAAGGCTCCTTCCATGGCAAGCTATATGTAGGGAATCACCGTTGTCAATGGCTACTTCCCATCCTCTCAGTGAAAATGGTTCAAATGCTCTGTCACAGCATGGCTAATCATCTGTCGGTTCTCGATCATGTCAGAATAAGATCCATTGATCCTTTTGTGTCTGTCACTACGCCCAACACTCGCGAGTTTAAAGCTCGTCACAGTCATCCAATCCTTGAATCCTACTTGGAATACCACAGACAAGGTTTAGTCCTTCCGGATTCTCAAGGATGCCACCAATGGATTCTAGCTTATACCACGAAGATTTTGATTAAGGAATCTAAGAGATACTCATTCAATCTAATGTAGAACGGAGGTGATTGTCAGGCATACGTTCATGGATTGAGGAAGGTGATGAGTGTCACAGATCATCACCTTCTTCATAGTGAAGCACGAATGAACATCTTAGATAGGAACAAGCGTGTTTGAATGGAAAACAGAAATAATTGCATTAATTCATCGAGACGTTGCAGAGCTCCTCACCCCCAACAATGGAGTTTAGAGAATCATGCCATCAAAGAGTACAAATTTAAGATCTAAAAATGTCATGAGATACAAAATAAATCTCTAAAAGTTGTTTAAATACTAAACTAGTAACCTAGGTTTACAAAAAATGAGTAAACTAAGATAGATAGTGCAGAAATCCACTTCTGGGGCCCACTTGGGGTGTGCTGGGGCTGAGACTTAAGCTTCTCATGTACCTGGGCTTTTCTGGAGTTGAACGCCAGGTTGTAACCTATTTCTGGCATTGAACTCCAACCTGCAACCTGTTTCTGGCACTGAACGCCAGACTGCAACATGAAACTGGCGTTGAACGCCAGTTTACGTCATCTATCTTCGTGCAAAGTATGGACTATTATATATTGCTGGAAAGCCCTGGATGTCTAATTTCCAACCCAATTAAGAGCACACCAATTGGACTCCTATAGCTCCAAAAAATCCATTCTGAGTGCAGGGAGGTCAGAATCCAACATCATTAGCAGTCCTTTTTCAGCCTAAATCAGATTTTTGCTCAGCTCCCTCAATTTCAGCAAGAAAATACCTGAAATTACAGAAAAACACACAAACTCATAGTAAAGTCTAGAAATATGAATTTTGCCTAAAAACTAATAAAATTATACTAAAAACTAACTAAAACATACTAAAATCTACATGAAATTACCCCCAAAAAGCGTATAAAATATCCGCCCATCAAACTTCTCATCCCTGCTCCATTTAGGTGCGCAAACGCCCTTAGTGTGCAATCCTGGCGTTTAACGCCAGACTGCTGCTTGTTTCTGGCATTAAACGCCAACTTTTATTCCTTTCCTGGCGTTAAATGCCAAGCTGCAACTTGTTTCTGGCGTTTAATGCCAGCTTGTTGCTTCTTTCTGGCGTTTAACGCCAGTTTGGTGCTTCTTTTTGGCTTTAACGCCCAGAATGGTGCCAGACTGGGCGTTATTCTACTACCCTTACTGCGTTTAAATGCAAGTAAGTTTCTCCTCTAGGGTGTGCTGTTTTTTAATGCTGTTTTTTATTTTTCTTTAACTTTTGCAGTTGTTTTTGTGACTCCACATGATCATCAACCTAAAAAAAAAGAAAATAACATAGATAAATAAAATTGGGTTTCCTCCCAATAAGTGATTCTTTAATGTCAATAGCTTGACAGTGAGCTCTCATGGAGCTTCACAAATGTTCAGAGCATTGTTGGGACCTCCCAACACCAAACTTAGAGTTTGACTGTGAGGGCTTTGTTTGACTCTGCATTGAGAGAAGCCTTTCTTGCTTCCTCTCCATGGTACAGAGGGAGATCCTTGAGTTTTAAACACAAGGTAATCCTTATTCAATTAAAGGATCAACTCTCCTCTGTCCACATCAATCACGGCTTTTGCTGTGGCTAGGAATGGTCTTCCAAGGATGATGGATTCATCATCATCCTTCCCAGTGTCTAAGATTATGAAATCAGCAGGGATGTAACGGCCTTTGACCTTTACTAGCACGTCTTCTACCTGTCCATAAGCCTTTTTCATGGATTTGTCTACCATCTCTAATGAGAATTTGGCAGCCTGCACCTCAAAGATTCCTAGTTTCTCCATTACAGAAAGTGGCATTAAGTTTATGCCTGACCCCAGGTCACACAGAGCCTTCTCAAAGGTCATGATGTCTATGGTACAGGGAATTAAAAATTTACCAGGATCCTGTTTCTTTTGAGGTAATGTCTGCCTAACCAAGTCATTCAGTTCATTGGTGAGCAATTGGGGTTCATCCACCCAAGTCTCATTACCAAATAACTTGGCATTCAGCTTCATGATTGCTCCAAGGTACTTAGCAACTTGCTCTTCAGTAATATCTTCATCCTCTTCAGAGGAGGAATAGTAATCAGAGCTCATGAATAGCAGAAGTAGGTTCAATGGAATCTCTATGGTCTCTAGATGAGCCTCAGATTCCTTAGGTTCCTCAAATGGGAATTCCTTTTTATCCAGAGGACGTCCCATGAGGTCTTCCTCACTGGGATTCACGTCCTCCTCCTCCTCTCTAGGTTCAGCCACACCAAGTAAGGTTATGGCCTTG
Organism: Arachis duranensis; assembly: GCF_000817695.3. Classification (NCBI taxonomy): domain Eukaryota; kingdom Viridiplantae; phylum Streptophyta; class Magnoliopsida; order Fabales; family Fabaceae; genus Arachis; species Arachis duranensis. The sequence continues at coordinate 61,161,263 of NC_029773.3, forward strand.
CACTCTCTTTTTGGATTCTCTTCTGTATTGCTTGGGAGAGTACTAGGAGGAGTTTCAGTGACTCTTTTGCTCAGGTGGCCCACTTGTGCCTCCAAATTTCTAATGGAGGACCTTGTTTCATTCATGAAACTTAGAGTGGCCTTAGATAGATCAGAGAATATGTTTGCTAAGCTAGAGGGGCTCTGCTCAGAATTCTCTGTCTGTTGCTGAGAGGATGATGGAAAAGGCTTGCTATTGCTAAACCTGTTTCTTCCACCATTATTAAAGCCTTGTTAAGGCTTTTGTTGATCATTCCATGAGAAATTTGGATAATTTTTCCATGAGAGATTATAGGTGTTTCCATAGGCTTCACCCATGTAATTCACCTCTGCCATTGCAGGGTTCCCAGGATCATAAGCATCTTCTTCAAAAGATGCTTCTTTAGTACTGTTGGATGCATTTTACAATCCATTCAGACTCTGAGAAATCATATTAACTTGTTGAGTCAACATTTTGTTATGAGCCAATATGGCATTCAGAGCATCAATTTTAAGAACTCCCTTCCTCTGAGGCATTCCATTATTCACAAGATTCCTTTCAGAGGTGTACATGAACTGGTTATTTGCAACCATCTCAATTAGTTCCTGAGCTTCTACAGGCGTTTTCTTCAGGTGAATAGATCCACTTGCAGAATGGTCCAATAACATCTTAGACAATTCAGACATACCATCATAGAATATATCCAAGATGGTCCATTCTGAAAGCATGTCAGAAGGACACTTTTAGGTCAGTTGCTTGTATCTTTCCCAATCTTCATAGAGGGATTCACCTTCTTTCTGCCTAAAGGTTTGAACATCCACTCTAATCTTGCTCAGCTTTTGAGAAGGAAAGAACTTGGCTAAGAAAGCCGTGACCAGTTTATCCCAAGAGTTCAGGCTATCTCTAGGTTGAGAGTCCAACCATGTTCTAGCTCTGTCTTTTACAGCAAAAGGGAAAAGCATAAGCTTGTAGACCTCAGGATCAACTCCATTGGTCTTAACAGTATCACAGATTTGCAAGAATTCATTTAAGAACTGAAAAGGATCTTCCGATAGAAGTCCATAAAACTTGCAGTTCTGTTGCATCAGAGAAATTAACTGAGGCGTTAGCTCAAAATTGTTTACTCCAATGGCAGGGATTGAGATGCTTCTTCCATGGAAGTTGGAATTTGGTGCAGTGAAGTCACCAAGCATCTTCCTTGCATTGTTGTTGGGTTCAGCCATGTCTCCTTCTTTTTCGAGATTCTAGGTAAGTTTTTCTCTGGATTGTTGTGCTTTAGCTTCTCTTAGCTTCTTCTTCAGAGTCCTTTCAGGTTCAGGATTTGCTTCAACAAAAATGTCATTGTCCTTGCTCCTGCTCATATAAAAAAGAAGAGAACAGAAAAGAAGAGGAATATTCTATGTCACATTATAGAGATTCCTTTATGTGAGTAGAAGAAGAAGAATAAGAATGAGGAAAGAAGGAGAAAAATTCGAACTTAGAGAGAGGGAGAGGGTTCAAATTTTTTATGAGTGCTGGAGAAGTGTTAGTAAATAAATAAAATAAATAGAAGGAGAGAGGGGGAGTTTTCAAAAATAATTAAAAGGAAAAGGAAAATCTTTTTGTTTTTATTTTAAAATTTAGTTAGAATTCGAAAATTAAGAAAAAGAATAAAATTAAAAGTTAAAACAATTAGTTAAATAAAAACATTTTTGAAAAAGAGGAAGGATTTCAAAAATTAGAGAGAGAAAAGTAGTTACGTGGTTTTGAAAAAGATAAGAAATAGTAAAACAAACAAAAAGTCAATTAGTTAATTGAAAAGTATTTGAAAATCAATTTTGAAAAGATAAGAAGTTAGAAAAGATTTTGAAATTGATTTTGCAAAAGATATGATTTGAAAAAGATATGTTTGAAAAGATATGATTGAAAAGATATGATTAAAAAAGATTTAATTTTTAAAATAAGAATTAATGACTTGACTCACAAGAAATCAAAAGATATGATTTTAAAATTTAAAGATTGAATCTTTCTTAACAAGAAAGTAACAAACTTGAAATTTTTGAATCAAAACATTAATTGTTAGTATTAATTTCGAAAATAAAAGATAAAATTAAGAAAAAGATTTTTGAAAATTAATTCTTAAAGAATTTTCGAAAATAAGAAAAGGAAAAAGAAAAGATTTGATTTTGAAAAAGATTTTGAAGAGATAAATTTTTGAAATTGAAATCTTGACTTGACTAACAAGAAACAACTTATTTTAAAATTTTTTGACTAAGTCAACCCAAAGATTTCGAAATTTATGAGTGAAATAAGGAAAAGATATTTTTTGATTTTTTTTAATTTAATGAGGAAAGAGAAAAACCACAAAATGACTCAACACATAAAAATTTTGGATCAAAACAAATGATGCATGCAAGAACACTATGAGTGTCAAGATGAACACCAAGAACACTTTGAAGATCATGATGAACATCAAGAACTTATTTTTGAAAAATTTTCAAGAAAAGAAAAAAATGCAAGATACCAAACTTAGAAATTTTTCATGTTTAGACACTATGGATTAAAAAAAGCATATGAAAAACAAGAAAAGACACTAAACAAGAAAATTTAAAGATCAAACAAGGAGACTTGTCAAGAATGACTTGAAGACCATGAAGAATGCAATGCATGAATTTTCGAAATATGCACAAATTTTAAAAACATGCAATTGACACCAAACTTAAAAATTGACACTAGACTCAAACAAGAAACATAAAATATTTTTGTTTTTATGATTTTATAAATTTTTTTTAGATTTTTCGAAAATTATTTTTAGAAAAACGAAAAAGAAGAAAAATTTTGAAAGATTTTTGAAAATTTTTTGAAAATAAAATAATAGTTAAAACAAGAAGAAAATTACCCAATCTGAGTAACAAGATGAACCGTCAGTTTGTCCAAACTCGAATAATCCCCGGCAACGGCGCCAAAAACTTGGTGCACAAAATTGTGATCTCAATGGCGCCAACAACTTGGTACGCACAATTGTAATCTCAACTCTTTTTCACAACTTCGCACAACTAACCAGCAAGTGCACTGGGTCGTCCAAGTAATAAACCTTACGTGAGTAAGGGTCGATCCCACGGAGATTGTCGGCTTGAAGCAAGCTATGGTCATCTTGTAAATCTCAGTCACGCGGATTCAAATGGTTATAGAGTTTTGATAATTAAAAGATAAATAAACATAAAATAAAGATAGAGATACTTATGTAATTCATTGGTGGGAATTTCAGATAAGCGTATGGTGATGCGTTGTTCCTTCTGAATCTCTGCTTTCCTACTACCTTCATCCAATGCTTCATACTCCTTTGTATGGCAAACTGTATGTTGGGGGATCACCATTGTCAATGGCTACCATCTATCCTTTCAGTAAAAATGGTCCAAATGCGCTGTCACCGCACGACTAATCATCTGTCGGTTCTCACTCATGTTGGAATAGGATCCATTGATCCTTTTGCGTCTGTCACTACGCCCAACACTTGCGAGTTTGAACCTCGTCACAGTCATCCCATCCCAGATCCTACTCGGAATACCACAGATAAGGTTTAGACTTTCCGAATCTCAAGAATGCTGCCAATTGATTCTAGCTTATACCACGAAGACTCTGATCGTGAACCAGAAGGCTAAGAGATATGCATTCAAGCTTGTTTGCGTGTAGAATGGGAGTGTTTGTCAGGCACGCATTCATAAGTGAGAATGGTGATGAGCGTCACATAATCATCACATTCATCATGTTCTTGTGTGCGAATGTATATCTTAGAACAGGAATAAGCATGAATTGAATAGAAAATAGTAGTAATTGCATTAATACTCGAGGAACAGCAAAGCTCCACACCTTAATCTATGGTGTATAGAAACTCCACTGTTGGAAATACATAAGTGATGATGGTCTAGGCATGGCCGAATGGCCAACCCCAGTAAAACTGATCAAAGGATCAAAAGATAATCCAAAGATGTGAGTACGTACAATAGTAAAAAGTTCTATTTATACTAAACTAGTTACTAGGGTTACAGAAATAAGTAAATGATGCAAAAATCCACTTCCAGACCCACTTGGTGTGTGCTTGGGCTGAGCATTGAAGCTTTCATGTCTAGAGACTTCTCTTGGATTTAAACGCCAGTTTGCAGCCTGTTTTGGGCGTTTAACTCTAGCTTGTAACCTGTTTCTGGCGTTTAACGCCAGAATAGGGCAGGAAGTTGGCATTGGAACACCAGTTTGCATCGTCAAAACTCGAGCAAAGTATGGACTATTATATATTGCTAAAAAGCCCTGGATGTCTACTTTCCAACGCAATTAAGAGTGCGCCATTTGGGTTTTTGTAGCTCCAAAATATTCATTTTGAGTGCAGGGAGGTCAGAATCCAACAGCATCAACAGTCCTTTTTCAGCCTCTGAATCAGATTTTTATTTAGGTCCCTCAATTTCAGCCAGAAAATACCTGAAATCACAGAGAAACACAGAAACTCATAGTAAAGTCTAGAAATATGATTTTTGCATAAAAACTAATAAAAATATACTAAAAAGTGACTAAATCATACTAAAAATACCTAAAAACAATGCCAAAAAGCGTATAAATTATCTGCTCATCACTTAATCACTTACAGCCTTGCCATTGAAGGAATCATTCATAATTGGAGTGGTGAGCATGACGTGTTTATGCACCTACAACAAACAACAACTACTGTCATTACATCTACTCTCGCTTTTGTTATTGCTTGTTTATGCACTTACAACAAACAACAACTATCCTTCTATTCGCCTAACTAAGATCTGCAGGATAACCACAGCTTGCTCAATCCGATAATCCTCGTAGGATTCAACCCTCACTCACCTGAGGTATTACTTGGATGACCCCGTGTACTTGCTAGTTCAGTTGTGCGAGTCACAAATTCACCCCCGGCATATATCCTCATTCGGGAAATGACATACCCCTAAAAACAAAAAACAAACTAAAATATAAGAAAGACTAAATCTAATAAATGAATACACACAAAAGATTACAAACTACACCTTATTTTTAATAGAAATACATCCAAATATTAAAACATAAAAAATAGAATCAACTTACAACAAATTTATTAAGCTTCATTCTGGTTTTGGAGGGACACATCGTGTGAAATGGGTCAAGGACACAAAATCTTTTCTTTCTAACATCAGCCACCCATAACAACCAATGCTCTATATAGCAAGCATGTGCAAATATCTGAAGTATGGCCACATTGAACACTATTTTAGTTTAATTGGCACATAACTAAAGAATTGTGATTAGAAGTTTTAGAAAGAAAACTTACATATGGATGGGATGCCAAGTTTTTTAGATCCAAAAAAGGTATAAACATTTTGTAGTCCTTAATCATAAATGGCTTTTTTTTTATTTTGGCTATAAGAACTCACCACCTCCATGATTCCCAATAGCCATGTTCTGCAGCATTTGAGAAACACCAGAAGAAATATTTAATGCACCCAAAACATTGCACAAATACACCCAAAATTGAGTCCAATACACCTTACCACAATATTAGGTGGGAGACAGTAAATTTCTTATTCAAATCTTTTGATATTTTGTCTGTTTAGAATTAGACACATAGCATTGATAATCTAGAAAAAAATCCAAAATCAATTACATCAATCAACAATGCAGTCACATGTCATAATAAAATCATTAATCTTATCCTAATTTTACCTCAACTTTGATATATTTGTTAGCTGCTAGAGATGCAAAGTGGATTTTTGATAGTATCAGTTGTTCTTGGGCATTGAGGGTGCATATTGGTTCATACTCATTAGTACTTCCATCCCCGTATGTCTTTACACGTGTGGCCCAAAGGTAGCACTTCTCTTTCATCTCAGATGAAAATTCCTACCTCCTTGCCGAAGTTTCCAACTTTTCAAAACTTTGGTCGCCAGTTGCTTTTCGAGAGGGGGACTTTTACCCTCTACAAAGTCCATTGCTACCTCAACCCCAGCATTTGCAATTTTCTCCACCAGCTCCTCTAATTCTTCAATTAGTATAGGTGTCTCAGGACTTTTTCCCTTCTGAGATATTGGTTGCCCCTCTTGAGTCAGCATTTCTTCTTGACTTAAATCAGTGAAGTCGAGGCTGAATGACAGCACCGAAAATTGTTTTGGTACATAGGATGCTTTGTTGGCGATCATCATTAATGCAGAAGTGGCTTCAGGGGGTAGATTACTGCGTGTTGACATATATGATATTATAAGAATAAGAATAGATGAATGTTATCGAAAGAGATTTATATTGTGCAGAACTTACATTTTAGATGGAGCTGGTGGCACTATGGATGTACTTTCAGCAGGTTTCTGGAGTTGTGGAGTGCTGCAGGGTTAGAAAAAACCAATTATAGCTCAATTCAGATGAGATACACCCAAATAAGAAGAAAGCACATCCAAATAATATCCAAATTCACCTGAATATTATTCCTTACCACTTAGTTGTTTCTTCACTAATTTTCTCGCTTGGGGACTTTGAAGGGGACGGTTCAACTGATAGTACAGGGCTTGCTACTGTTATCTGGGACAGAGGCATGCATACTTGAATCAGAACTCTAAACAAGACAAAAATAAAATGTTAAGAAACTCCCTTAAAATAGATAATTAGAAGGTTAAAATTTAGTTGTAAAACTCACATATCAAGTACTTGAGATTGCGAATGTGTCTCTATTTGAACAACGATCATCTTCTGTTGAGATGGGTCACTAACCGATTCTTCTTCCAAACTCAACTTGAAATCCACCCAAATAATGTCAAAATACAACTGAGGTATTAAAAAGAATCACAGACTCTGTTTATTGAGAACTTACGTAGTTGTAGATTTTTCTTTTTTTCCTGCCTTTTTTTTCTTAAATAAAACATTAAAGGGCTTTTTTTATAAAGAAAATATATACAAAATTAGAAGCAGATGGTAAAAAAGGAATTAAGCAACAGGTATTAGAAACATAAATTACATGCTATCCGCAGGTTTGTTTACGCTGCTTTGATCCATTTGTCCTTGAAACAAAGGATCATTCTCGCTTCCTAAGTTCATCTTCAGCATTCTAAGCATAGAATAAACATCATTCTGTAAAAATATGATTTAGTTAAATCAGGATCTCAAAATTCTATCAAATAAAGGATCTTACATTTCGGATGAGTCATAGTGACCTTTCATCGATGGAAGGCCAGCTCTGTTGATCCTGGGAAACCAAAAACAATTATCAGTAATAGAAACACCTTAAAATAGGCAATATACACCCAAATTCAACAACCTCTGTGTATCAATATTTTCATTGGTTTTTTTATTTTTTGATTCTCTTAAGAATTCTTTTATTACTTCAGTTCTAATATCAGTTCTAACAGTACATGCAAAAGAACATGTTAACAAATATAATTTTGACGATAAAGGGTAAGATAGTTTTACAAAGTATCTTACACATCATAGGATTGAATTTGTTCTTCAGAAGATGAATTCATAACAATCTGCTTTCTTTTTTTGGATTGCGTCCTGGAAATAAAAAAAGTATGAATAAGACAAACACAACAAAATTGATGATAAAATACTCTCGAAAGCAGTGCCTACTTTTTGGGTGGAGTCTGCATTTTTTTCTTTGTTTTTTGTTTTTTTTTTTATTGGTGACGATTCTTCACTTCTGAAATTAAATGAGAAACACTCTGTTAATATATCAAATTTTGATAATAAATAGAAAAGGAAGCGTTGCAATGATAATTTAAGAATCTTACTCATCATCGGGTTCACTTTTACTTTCAGAAGTAGAATCCTCCAAAATCTCCTTCCTTTTTCTGGATACCATTCTAGAGGGTAAACAATCGTTAGCAAAAAACACCCTAAAAATGACAAAATACACCCAAAAATATTACTTAATTTTTAGCTGTCCTAGTGGGTTGTTCCCTTCTTTTTGTTACTTCCTTTGAGTTTTGTTCAGACTGAGACTCAGAAAAAAAATCGAGTTCACTCTCTGATGAATCAGTCTCGGATGAACTTGCCTTCTTCTTTTTTGTCTTTCACTTTTTTTTTCTTTTTTCTTTTTCTTTCATTTCTTTCAACTTCTTTTTCGCTTTTGCCTTCTTGACGATGCCCTGAAATAGTAGAAACGTTAGTTTACACCATATGACCATCAATCTCTGCTCTGATCCTCGCAACCAGGAGCTCTATATTTTGGTGGCTAACCCAGGGAGGACCAGGGATTGCTTCTCCCTTCTTGTCTACGTGTTTTGATAGATGGAAATAGACTATCATCAAGGCATAGGGGCATCCGTCAATTGATTTTTTCTTTTTTAAACGGTAATTGGTTATGCCTTTGATGATGAAATTCAACACATGTGCGCCCAGAGCTACCCTCTGTTATCTTGTCCGTATGAAAAATTGGAGCTAGGTGGACAGGAGATACTTTGTTTATCGTAGTTAGAAACAAGAATGCCATTTGAATATAGGGGATAAAAATCCTCTTGAACATTAGGCGACCTTGGTCATTGTCAACACCGATATTCATCATCTCATCAGTCAGATTCTTTAATGTCTTCCCTTGGAACCTTCTAAAAATGACTTTGTCCTTCTTAGAAAGATCCTTAAAACTCACTTTATTAGGAAATAGATCTTCTATAAAAAAGAAAACAATTTACACTCTAAATCACTTGAAATACATCCAAATATCACTCATATACACCTAAATTTATTACTTGATTACATGAGATCATAATAAGATATTACAAAGAATAGATTACAAAGAATGCAAGTATAGAGATTTTCTGTAATTAGTTACCTCATGCATTGAGGCCAAGGACATCCCCTATTATTTTTGGTTTAATTTTAAATAAACCGTGGCTTCTGTCCAGTTTGTTTTTGTCCAGTGTAAAGGATTAGCCAACTGCTTTAAAAGTTTGTGTGGCACATTCATTGGCGGGATGTGCATGAGGCCACTAAATTCTAATTCGCGAACGATGGCCTTCTTTGCCTAGCTCATTGTTTCAAATTTTTCACTTAATAGTCGCGTGGAACATTTCAAGTCTTTGGTTTGCTATAAACAAAGCAAAATGAGAGTCATTTAAATAACCCATATTTATATTAGAAAAAATTGACTTGTTTTGATGTGTGTGTGTGCGCGCGCGCGCTTAGATTGTATTTTTTTCACTTTGGTTCTTAGTTGTCATTTTTACTGTAAGGAATAAGAAATACTTGTCAATAGATAAATATATCAGACACATACACCCAAATACTAGCTATATACACCCAAATACCAGCCTCATACACCCAAATCTAGTCCTATACACGTTTATTATTTTTTCGATTATACGAAATTAATTGAGTTCAAAATGATATTCAACTCAACCAAACATGCATACAATGACACTATAAGGTCAAGCACAAGTACAACAGCACCAGTTACACTTCAATACTCTTAATATATATATATATATATCAGTCCCATACACCTCTATTTTTTTTAGATTACATGACATTATATGAGTTCAGAATGATATTTAAGTTCAAAATGCCACTAAAAGCACCAGTCACATTCGAATTCTGACATATACACCAAAAAATCGGCCATGTACACCCAAAAATGATTTCAGTTGAGATACAATACAGAGTTTCTATGTATACAAACTCACTTCAAAGAGTGCAAACATGCACAAAAACAAATCAAAATACACGTTAAAACATTCACTAGAAGTACGTAAATCAGCGTAAACGACTTGAACAGTTTCATCAGAATAGTAATATCAAATCTAAACCAAGAACAATGAAACAAAAAGAGAAATACGACGATATAATGCTTCACCTTCGAAATGAGAAAGAGAAATCAGTGAAAAATCTAGAAGATCAGTGAACTAGTACCTTGAATAATGTTTCTTCTTTTTTTTTTGGTGTTTTTTTTTATGGGGATTTAGATGTTTTCTTGTTGATTTCGTTGACTTTTGGCAAGGATTTTGAAACTTTCTTTAGAGTTGCGGTTGATTTCGAACGTCCCTTGAATCTTGAGGGTTGTGGTTTTGATTGAGGAGGAAGAAGAAGAGTCGTTCATAATGGTGAGTAGCGCACTTTGGAAATGGTTGAGTAATGCGCGTGTCTTTACGCTCTAGTGGGGGGAGTATACGCGCGTCTATTTTGTTGGGATTGGCCCAACTTGTAAGGCTTATAAGCCAAAAAGGCTTGTATGTGTAGCACAATTGTTTAAAAAAAACTAGGACACTACATAATTTAATGATATAATAACAATAATACTAATCTCCTTAATACATTAAAATTGAGTTTTTCTTTAAATTAATAAGGATGAGGTGTCATGTCTTCATAATTTTTTGTTCTCTCTAACATTAATACACTCTTATTTTCTATTAATTATTTTTTTTATTTTTTAGTTTCTATTTCTGATATTTTTTAAAATTTCTAATTCCAATTATTGCTATTTATTTCACTAATTTTAGATAACAATTAAATTTATTATAATGCTAGCTAATATTTTATATTAAATCAATTAATAATAAATACCATTTATCAACAATAAATTATAAATTATAAATTTTATTTATTTATATCTTTCATATTCTATGTTAATATTATATTTTAATTAAATAATTACTATTATTTTAATATTTTTTGTTATTAATATTAATATCATTGTAAAATAATACTTTTTACCAAAGAATATATATACACACGCGCGCACTCTTTGATTTGATGAATTATTACTTTAATGCATTATGAAGTTATATATGTCTAAATGTATAAATTTATTATTTGGCTATATTTGTCTAATATCATATTTTTTTATTTCTATATTCAATTTTTAATAATAACTTTTTATTTATGAATATATTATTTTCTACTTTAATATATATGATAAATATTTAACTTTATACTTTTGTATTATTCAAAAAATATAATTAATGTGATATTATTTCTATTATTTGAGCAACAATAATAATGTTCTTATGAATTTTTTTTATTGCATAATTTATTTTCACAAAAAATAATAAAATTAATTTATGAAAATATAAACTTTATCATTTGATTAAGTTTAAATTTTAATTTATTTTGCCAGATTGTATAAATATTAAATTTTTTAATTAAGCACTTATTTGATTAGGATATAATATTATATATAATTTTTATTTTTGTAATTAAATTTCAGTTACTACATAAATGTTATGTTTTAGATAATTGTATATTTTTTATTATTTTTAAATTATTATATATTTTTAGAATTTTTTAAGTATATTTATTGTTTTAAAGAATTATTATTATTGGAAAACAATTAATGCTTGTGATAGTCTAAAATTAAAAAAAATAAAAAATACAAAATTTGAATATTTTAAGTTATTCAAAATATGAACCTTGAAGTAAATATATATATAATTATAATTAATGATCATAATTAAAAATCATTATTTTAATTTTTATTCGCCTTAAATTTTATTTCTTTGTTGATTGTTATCTTTTTTTGTACTTAATTGTCATTCATTTCTATCAACTAGAATCTTTGACTTGAAAAAAATTGGACACATATCCAAAAGAAAGGAATAAAAACTATATTTTTCTTTTAATAAAATATTTATGTCATTTTAGCTTTTTCTTTTTTACATCATATCTTACATTTTTTTCATAATTAAAAGTTTTAGATATATGAAAAAATTGTCAAATTACTAAATATATTATTAAAAGTAAACTATTAAATGTAAATTTTTAAAAAATATATAATACTTAATTAATTACCATAGCCATATTTAAAAGTATCCAAGTTATTTTCATATAATAAAAGTGGTAGGCTTTAAAAATACTTTTATATATTTTACTAACAAATATTATTGTATTAAAGTAATACGTTTTAAAAGTATATAATGTGATTTTTATTTAAAAAGTATTTATAAGATAGTAAATGCTATTTTATTTTAATTTTATTTTTAATATTTAGTTTTAATTAGTGTATGTTTCGTACCCTATATGGGATACTATATAAAAAAAATATAAGGTTTTTTATTAAAAAACTTAAATAAAAATTATATATAGAAATTACCACTATAAACAATGTCTCTTGTTCCATCTCCGTTGTTAGTTAAGGATGTTAACGGGTACTTGTGGAGACATAACGAGCCAATTTTCTGTCCCTCACTCCCGTTTTAAAATAATGTCTTTTGTGTAACACTTTCATTATCAAAATGTCACGCTTTCGGCTGCGTCACTCTGATAGCAAAAAGTATTACGACGACTTCGTATACTTAATAATAAAGTAGGAGTCTTTGACTCAAAACCGTATTGCTGTTTTCTTTGAAAAATCAGAAAAATACTTTATCTTGAAAACAAGTAAGCATATTTTTATATATAAAACTTATTACATAAGTATTTTATAAATATAATATACATACAAAACATACAACTCCTATCCCTCTTACAATATTATAATAACAAAGGAGAGGAAAGAAAAATTATCTAATTAAAACAACAACATTGTATAAACAAAACGCAATAAAACTCTTCGTAAGCTCCTTTCTCTGATTCCTAAAAAAGTAAAGCTGTAGGGGGTGAGAACCTAACCACATGGTCTCACGACAGATTTCCAAAATTGTCATAAGAGGATACATATAAAGAAAAGAATATAGTTCAAAAAACAGTGATATTCGTTCATCTTATAAATCTTTTCAAATATTACAATATTTATTTATCCAACTTAATATTTACACCATACTTATAAGAATTCCAAATAAATTACTTTACCATATCATTTCAAAGTATATCCAGGGATAACCTAATAAAACTTACCAAATCACGGCCTCCGGCCCAAGTCAAATCAATCATCATCAAAACTCAAACCAGGATTCAATCACAGTGCAAGCACAAACAAAATACAAGGCAAACACATTTAAAGAACAGTTATAGCAAGTATCACAATTACCAGTTAAATAGAATTTATCAGATAGGCAAACCAAAACACTTAAGCACACCCAAACAAAGCAAATAAATGTAATATGATGCATGCCTCTTCTACTGGCCGTGAACTCATGTGTCGATTAAACTGCAAAAACCTGATATATCTGATATCTAACCCAGACATTGCTCTAGGTTGCGCATCTCCAGGAGGAACACAAATGAAGTAGAATGCCTTTCCACCTTCTCTTGGAGGAATCATGAAGGAGAGTACCTTTTAACATCGAAAGAGAGTGCTTTTCACATTGAAGGAGTGTGCTTTTCCACCTTACAACCAGAAAAAAATGTGGGAAAAAACAATATAAAAGAGAGTGCCTTTCCACCTTCCCTACATTCATACTACAACAAGAGGGGAAATTCTTCACTCTCAACTTGCTAAATCCGTGAGCGGGACAAAACCACTATCCTCACAACATCAATCATACTCACATATCAATCTCAAACATACAAGCGGGATAAGACTACCGTTCTTGCTAACATATTTCAATAATACTCACAATCAATCGTGCTTAAAAATCATAATTCTTTTCTTAAATCTACTCAAGACAAACTAAGTTGTTAAATTAGATCAAATTACCTTAAGTCAAGATTTATTAAATTAAATTCCACGGTAAAGTCCCTGAACTTTAGGGGAGTGACAACTGATCTTATTTCAAAACCAAATCATTTAAACTCAAACAAAATTTATTCTTTTCTTAAATAAATCAAAATCAAATAAACCAATTCTTCAATCCAAATTAACCAAAATAAAACTTCTCAAATTTCTTCTAAAAATTTCGGCAGCCCCTTCCCTAAAACTCAAACTTTGTCACCTTTCTTGGGTCCCATCCAAACCATTACTCAAACTTTTTCCAAATTGTTTCTAATAAATCAAATCAATTTCTAATATCACAATATCTATAAAATAAAACTGCTTACAAAAACAAACTATTTTCATATCTCAAATCATATCCAATTCTTAGAATTATTTTTGATATTCTCAAATCATCCTATCATAATCCAAATACCAAATTCAAGAAACCAGCCTAACAACGACCAACTCAACAAATTAAAATGACAACTCAGAATAACTAGCTTCCTCAATAATTCAATAAATTAAATAGATAAATAATCACATCCATCCAAACAGTTCAATTCAATTCATATGACTGACGTACTTATAAAAATATATTTTTCATACTATTATTGACTTATAACAACTCTTGAAAGTAAAATAAATTTAAAAAAATACTCCTACCTCGATTGTCAAAACTCGAAAGCTATACAGCATGTGAAAACCCCTTCTTCTCGGCCTGTAACCTTGGCAGCTGCAACCTCAACTCCAAACCACTTCCGCAGCAACTCGCACAAAGAAAGAAACTAAGAATGAAGCGGCGGCAGCTCCGGCAGTAATTCTAGCTACACCCGCGCAATATCTGGTGACCAGATGGTGGACCTGATGACGGCAGAAGCTCGGCATGGTGGCTGACCCTCAGTAGCAGTAGCGACAGTGGCGATCCCAGTTCATCCTTTTCACGTTCTTCTCTTCTTCGAGCTCTCACTCTCCTCAAATTCATGCTTGCCCTCTTTCTCCTCTGGCTCTCCCTCCCTCCAGTAACAGTGACTACTCGACTTTCTTCCACGGCAAACCAACTATGGAAGCAATGATGCTCCAGTGGCAACTGAGGTAAGGCGACGATGTATGCAGCAATGCCTCCCTCTCTCACTCGCGATGGCGGTGCGGACTCAACGGGACTGCGATAGGCACAAAAGAATTCCTCCCACAATGGCGATGGCGCAGAAACGACGGCTGTGGCGAGGCAGGCTAGACGTGGTGCGGCGGTGATGATACGCATTGGTGGAGCGACGACGAGCTAGACGTGGTTGGGCGTGGCGTAACTACATTGTGTCTTCTTCCTTCTCTTCTCGCGGATCTCTCTCTCGATGATGGTGATGTATGTGCGTTCGGGGAAGAAGGGAAAAGGGAAAAAAGGGGTGGCGGCTACTGATCGAAACATAGTAGAGTGTGGGTGTGTTTTGTTTTAGGTTCTGTATGTGTGTGTGTATATGGGAAGGGGATGGCGGTGAGGCGGTGGCTAGGTTCGATTAGAGTTAGTGGGTTCCAATTTGGGGATTTAGGTTTAAAATTAGGGTTTTGATTTGGGAATTAGGGTTTGGATAGAGTATTAATTTAAAACAAAATTTAATCCAATAATAATATCTATAAAAATACTATTTAATTATCAACTTAAAATTTATTTTCAAATAAATACTCTAATTCAATAATTAGAGATAATAAAAATAAATTTCCTTTATAATCATAAAATAAAGCTAAAAATCTAATTATTCAACTTAAAGAATATAAAATTCGTATTATTATTTAATTACTAAAACTTTAAATCTTAAATAAGAAATTGCTTAATTTATATATAAAATCTCTTAAAATATAATCTTAATTAACTATAATAAATCAAAAATAATTTATTGTATGATTTTTAAAGTAATACTTTTTGTCCCTTTTTATTTTTGTCACAAGTTCCATTTAATTATCTCCCCATTTAATACTTAATATAATAATCATAAAATAATCAAGTCAATATAATCCAACATAATTTATAATATATTTATTATAAAAAATAATATTTCAAAAGAAAAATATAAAAAATATCTTCCAACATAATAACATAACATAATTTTTTTAGGTAAAACTATGTGACATTGTGATGTACTTGAGAGGCAGAGAAAGTGAGTTAGAGGGAGAGAGACGTGAAATCGAAGATGAGAATGAGTCTGGAAGAAAGAAAAACGATTTGAACTGGAGGCAGGAATTATGGCTACTAAATTTAAGAAATAGATTTATGTATATATAAATTAGGATAAATTAGTCATTTTATATTCGCATGGATTTAACGGTTCCCTTGGAGCATGTATCTATATCCCATCCCTGTCTATTTATCCGCATAGACGGATCCCCACCCGTGAGATTTCATGGGTCCTTCTAGTCCTAAATCATGAATAATTCCTGCAAATACCTTTTTCAACTGATTTTTTCATCATCCCTATTGCTAGCATTTGTTTCTTTGTGACGTAGAGCTACTCCTATCATTTAGTAAATTCTTAGATAACCAAAGTCTAGGTTATATAATTTTCATAAATTCACATGTATCCTTGTTATAACAATATTAATTGAAGATAAATGGTTAAACACAAAATGAGTCACATTTTATATATATAACAATAACTAATATTACATATTATAACTGTGAAATCATAATATTTTAAAAAATGATGTATAGACAACTTAAATGTTGGTAAGTCTAGATAACTTTAGAAAAAGGTTAAAAATATTAAAAAAATTATATGATTATATGTTAATCTATAAGATTTTTTTTAATAAATTTGTCCATAGTCTATGATTAATAATTTTAGAACTACATATATACATATTATTTATCTTATATATTTTTTATTTTGTTTTATAAAGACTTATAATTTTTTTTGTATCAACGATGGTGGCTATAGAGAGACTTTTACAATTAAATAATTACAGAAAAATTAAAAACAAAATTGTTTCCTAAAAATTCATTCAGTTTTTATTTTAAATTCGTATTAAATTATATATATTCAAGTTATATTTTTGTGTTTATCATAATTATTGTATATAATAGATACTATAATTAATCATGTTTTGAAAGATGTAACATCTTGGTTTTCGCGTATGCGAGTTTCACATTTTGTTTGCATAACGTCTATGATAAGTTTTTCTGCGATCTTTAAATGAATAATAATGTAATATTAATATTATGTTATTATTTAATTTTATTTGACGAAGGACGGTCACATGATATTGGGTTCGAAAGATTTAAAAAGCTCAATTTTTGATGCGTGAGCATCTTATACCCTTTTTGGCATTATTTTCTAGTTGTTTTTAGTTAGATTTTATTTATTTTCACTTGATTTTAGTGCAAAAATCCTATTTGGATGCTACTTTGAGTTTTTCTTGTGTTTTTATGATTTTAGGTGAAATTCAGAGCAGTTTGGAGCTAAAAAGGAAAATGCTGTTAGCAAAATGCTGTCAGCATCCTCCCTGGGCGCGGAACACCCACCCGGCGTTTCACGCCAGCAAGGGACACAGGCCAGCAACGTTGCACTCCCCCTTGGCGTTTAACATCCATCTCTGGAGTTAAACGACAGCAGCAGTCCGTTTCACACCTCTTTGGGCCTCTCAAGTGGATTTTGCACTTCTTAGCTTATTTTATTTTCTTTTTGTAATTTCTATTTACAAACAATATATTTTAGGATTAGAATTTATTATTTTATTTTATTTTCTATATCAAATTAGGTTAGTATTTAAAGGAAAAGATTAACCCTAGTTAGAGGTTGATCTGTAGCCTAAAGCGGGTTAGGAATTTTTCTCAAAATAGAACTGGTGTTGTAAGTATAGTCCCAACCTAACAATCAACCAACATCAAAGTTTAGATTTCGAATTAAAATATATATAACCAAGAGTAATTAAACCTCGGGTCATTCTCCCTCGGGATGCAATTGAAATGTTACGGCTTCGGTTGTGAGGAAAAGGGTTTTGCGAGCAAAAGATTGAAAGAACTAAGAAATCAAAGAACTAAGAAATTATCAAAATTGATATTAATGCAAGTGAAAAAGAAACAAGGTCAAAACTAGTGAAAATGCAATGTATGCATAAAAGAGCCTTGACTTGGGAATGAGGATCCAAGGAATCCTATCATCGTCATAACCACAACTATGACAACTATGATGAGTCAATCTCGCTTAGTTAACCCCTAACATCGAGGAGTAGGTCAAGAAAGCATAATTGACCTTAATCCATAAGTCCTAACTAACTTACCAAATTAATTGGTAAAAAGCTAGCGTCAATGGAAACAAGAGTCAACTAACTACCCAAGAATTACCACTAAATGTCGGACATTATGACTTTAGTATCCTTGGAACTCAAATTCCAAGCCAATGTGTGTAAATCTACTCAAAATCCATAATTGGCATTTTCACAAACACCTTGTGGGCATATCAACAAAACATGGTAAATTACAAAAGATAATGAAAACTATAACCAAAATATTTACAATATAAACAATATAAACTCAATCAAGCATATATAAATCATAAAAGACTAAATTCATTAATCAAAACTTCAAGAAACCAAAATTGGAAATATTAATAAAGTAACTTGAACCATGAGGAAATGAAACTAAAGATGATGTAATTAAAGAGAAGATTAAGAGTACTTACAAAATAGTTGATCAACCCAAGATGAAAACTTGAAACTATAAAATGCTACAATGGAAATGGAAAATGAAATAAAAGCCTAAGAGAGAATTCTAACTACACTATTCCTACTCCTACTACTATGGAAAATGTAAAAATAAAGTTCTAAGTCCTAATACTACCTAATGCCTTCATATGGCTTCAATTCCCCTTGATATAGCACTTCAAAAACCAGCTTCAGCCTTCCAAAATTGGGCCAAAGGCCCCCAAAAATCGTGAGCCACGTGCTTCATTAATGAAGTCACGCGCAGGGACCTGTGCGTACGCATACTTCGCTGAATTTTCACTTGTGCGTACGCACAGAGGGTCGTGCGCGCACACACATGCTGATTTCCTTCTTGTGCGCACGCACAGAGGGTTATGCGTACGCACACTTGTCTGTGTGCTTCTCCTTTGTTTTCTTCACGTGTTTTGCCTTTTTGCTTGCTTTCTTCCACTTTTGGCTATCCATTATTGCCTTTATGACCTGAAATCACTCAACAAACATGTCATGGCATCAAATGGAATAAAAGTGGAATTAAATTGTTCAATTCAAGCACAAAATTGCATGTTTTCATATTTAAGTCCAATTTAGGGATAAAACACAAAAGTATGCTATTTAAGTGAATAAATGTGAGTTTATGCGATGAAATCCATTCAAATCAAGGCAAAATATATCGTCAAATATGGACTCATCAGGGGTCAAACAGGATCTTCTTCCTTCCGCACTTTTCAAAACCCTGTTTCTCTGTAAGTTTGAGCAACTAAACCTCTCTTGGTTAAGGTTAGGAGCTCTGTTTATTTCTATGGA
This sequence comes from Arachis duranensis, assembly GCF_000817695.3. Lineage (NCBI taxonomy): Eukaryota > Viridiplantae > Streptophyta > Magnoliopsida > Fabales > Fabaceae > Arachis > Arachis duranensis. The sequence goes on from NC_029773.3 coordinate 61,180,299, forward strand.
TTAGAACTATTATTCTTATATTTTAATATATGTTTGATTCTATTCTAAGGATTATTTTCGTTCTTAATCTTATGAACTGGGTGGAACGAGAGTATGACCATGTTCTACATGAGTTCTTGTGATTCTCGAGAAAGTTATCTCTCTTGAAACACATCTTGAAAACATTCCTCTTAGACGGCTAATTACACAAACCGATGGGGATAAGCAACATCTATTTAGCTGGTTTGGGGTGATTAGGGCCTTCGTGATATAAACTAGTTTTCTGAACTTCACCCTCTAACCTGAGTTAAGTGACCACGAGAGTGTCGGTTGATGAAGGTTAGAGGAGGCTAAATCACTAAGAGATCAATGTTTAGACACTTATGGTTTGCCATGGAATGAATCATTCATTGTTAAAATAGTTGGTAAGATGCTTTAATCCAGAAAGATAAACATCTCCCCGAAGCCTTAACTATTTTCTCATATTATTTTCACACTGAACTGTTTATTGCTTTTCTTACTTATTTGCTTATTATTCTTATGCGTTTACAATAACAACAACTCTTTTTATTATTTACCTGACTAAGTCCAACAAGATAACCATTGCTTGCTCAGTCCGACAATCCTCATGGGATCGACCCTCACTCACCTGAGGTATTACTTGGATGACCCGGTGCACTTGCCAGTTAAGCTGTGCGAAATATTAATTCACGCACCAAGTTTTTGGCGCTGTTGTCGGGGATTGTTTGTGATTGACAACTACCAGTTGTCTTGTTGCTTAGATTAAGTATTTTTATTAGTTTTTGTTTATTTACTTTTCTTTTCAATTTTTGATTTCTTATTTTATTTATTTTTCTCGTTTTCGATTTTTGTCTTATTTATTTTCTTATAATTTCAGATTTTAAGTTTGGTGTCTCTTTAGTGTTTTTCTCTTTTTATTTTTCGAAAATTTTAGCATTTTTTCTTTTCTATTTAGTTTTCGAAAATTTTTAAGTTTTTTTCTCATTTTTATTTTTGAATTTTTTAAAGATAATTGCTTACTTTATTTTATTTTATTTCTTTTATATAGGATATCTCACTGGGAGTTCTCTATACTCTGACATAGAAACTCCCACTTTTTCTTTGTTTCTTATTGTTTATGAGCAGGAACAGGGACAAAGAACCCCTTCTCGAGTTTGATTCTGAATGGTGGTAGTGGTAGTTGACGTTGTTGTTGACCAGAAGCCATTTTTTCTCGCTTAAGTTCCATATTTTTCAAGAACTTTGCATGCAATTCAACACTTGACTTTGAATCTATCTCAAGTTCAATGAATTTTTTAAGCATTTTCTGAAAAAGAAATAAAATAATGAGATTAGTATACATAAAAGTGTTGTTAACATAAAAGTGTTGTTCATCATGCCACCTTAATGATTCAGCTATTTTTGAACACGTGAATAGCTTCTTAACCCTTGGAATCAAGGGAAAGTGCCTCAAAACCTTTGCAGGCACAGATTTTTTCTTCAACTTATCAACTTTCGTCTCTACCTCAACATTTTCAATGTACCTAGAAGCTCCATAAACTGAACAAAATTCATCATCTTCATATATATCCCAGAACAAAATGAAATCATTGGGACATGCATGAATTTTATTATAACCAAGTCCTAAATCTTTTACCATGGCCTTGATTTTATTGAAAGAATAAGGAATATTCAAGTGATGAATTGCTTCTTTCGATAATTCAAGTAGAGCAGTAAAGGATGCATTGCTCCAACCATTTAGAGTCTTCAACATATATATTCGGATAATGATTGATAATGTGAAAAATTTTTTACAACTAGGATACAATTCTTGTTTTCCTTTCTCAAGCAATTTATAAAACTTTTTTGCATCTTCGTTTGGCCATCACTGTCTTTATCTCCTTCAAGCACATGCCTAAACATCTCGTTTAGCAACCCTTCAATGTCATCGACAAATTCTTGCTGAACCTCAAACTCTTCGGAATGAATATCTATGTGACTTATCCTCTCACCATGATGAACCCACATAGTGTAACCTCTTTGAAATCCCTTACTAATTAGATGATTATAAACTTCATTCCTTCGTCCCCAACTAAAGTTGTTACATATTGAATAAGGACAAATAATTTCTTGTCCTTGTGCTCTACCTTTAGATCAGAAAAGGCAAAATCTAAAAAAGAATTAACACCATGTTGGTACTCCTTAGTATGTCTTGGTAAACTAGTCCACTCTTTGTCCATTGCCTTGTCAACTAAAATAAAATTTACAAACATGGGTTTTAGACTAATGATAAGTGATTTTTCCAATAAAGAGCTTATTAATTCTAAAGGATTCCTAGAAGTCAGCCACTAATGCTTAAAAGAAACATCTCAAGCAATCATGAAACAAACAATTTATATCCAACAAAGTATGCAAAGAAGCTTAATCAATCAATCAATCACTAAATGTTCTTAATAATTAAATCTTTAAAAGAAATCAAATAGATAACATGTCAAATTATTTACCTGTAGTGTAGTTCAATTTCTATGATGGTGGCAGCTATAAAGAGTGGTGTAGTTGAATGCTTAATACGGTGCAATTCTCAATAGCTTGTGTTTTGTCATTACCTAGAAAGTGCTCAAGTTAGTACCTTTGAGCTACGACATGCATGTCTCAATAATTAGGTGAGAAAAACAAGAAGAAATTTAAAAGTAATAGAAAACATCAAATTAGAAAACTAATTGTGCCATGTTTTGAAAACCAAAGCTAGTTTGGCATTAAGAATACATATGCTCCTAATTCGGTTTTAACAGTGCCAATGCCATTAGGGAAGGTTTTCTTAGTAGCTCAATAAAGTTATACAATTTATCAGTACATGCCATTAGATAAGAGAGTAGTGTGTATAAGAAAGTTATGCACGTTTGAAGTTCAGCATCAAAAATTGAATTCTGCAGCAAAACAGCTTTTTGTGAAAATTGGGTGTCATGCGCATACGGAACAGCCATGCATACGCGAACCTTGGCCTCGGCGAAACACTCCTGCGTATGCAACCCTGGCATGCGTACGTGAGTTTGCCATTTTTACACTCCCGCGTACGCGGCCATTGGCATGCGTACGCAGCACCCCTTTCCTGTTTTGAACGTTCGCGTACGCAAACAATGTATGCGTATGCGACATTGGTAAAATGACACTCATGCGTACGCGAGAAGAGGCATGCATATGCAAATCCCCCTATTTCATTGAAAAATGTGATTTTTGTGTTTTTAAGCACTCCTCTAGCTTCCTAATCCTCTGTAATTGCTGTGTAGGAACCCTTAGCTATTATTTAGGCTTTTGGAACAAGGGAAAACACTTTGAGTAGATTTAGTTAGATAATTCTATATGAAATTAAAGATGGAGACTTAGGCTTGGAAAGTTCTGTGGATAAAATGACTTGAGTGGATTGGTGAAGTGTTGAGATGATAATATATTTAAAATTGATGATGGTTATGATGAGTATGGAACTTGGAAATGACTTATTGTGGTTGATGATATTGATGAGATGAGTATTAATGGACTTGTGCTATATGAGTGGTAATCACTGAGCTTTATTATATACTATTTATATTCTAAAATTGATGAGTTGCTATGCGCGTGACAAGGACGGTGGTTAATCCTGCTTGTTGAGATTGTGAAGCCGGCTTAAGGATGATGGTTAATCCCGCTTACGTTAAGATGTGAGGTCTGAGGCTAAATATCCTGCTCACATCCTTTCGAGTTACAAGAATGGGCTGGACACTATATCCTTGGATAGTGGGCTAGGCATTATATCCTGAGGTTACCAATTATTTGTGACTGAAAGGCGACATTTCAAGGGGATGTATCAGGTTGGCAGTTGAATTGACAAGTGATATCATGACCAATAGGATAGGCATTCATCATGTGCATTTTCTATGTTGCTTGGCTTACTTGCATCTTTTGCCTAAATGTATAATATGCTTATTAGCTTCCTGAATTACTTGTTGTAAATATATATTACATGTATTTTACTTGCTTGCATTATCTGTGTTTTCTATCAGGATTGAGGAGGTTCGGTAGGCGGTGGCAATGGGATCGTATGAAGGATAGGATGGCAAAGATTGTGGGGGCAGCGGTGTTTCTGTTAGACTTAGAAATCCCTTAAGATAGATACCCTTTTATGTTTTAAGTTTTTATTATAAGTTTGAATATATTTATATCGGTGTGAAGTTATAGGATTGCCTTTGGCATCCCAGAACCATATATCTTATCTATTGGGCATTGTTACGATACTAAGAACCTCTAATTCTCATACCATATGTTGTTGTTGTTTTTTATGTGCAGGTCGTAACTCACCTCGGTGAGTTTACAGGATGGTGACAGAGCGGAGGATTACTTTTATATTTTGTACATTTTGGTTATTTTGATGTAGTATCTTTCTCAGTTTTGAATATTATACTTGTTACTGTTTAATTTCAAAAATTCTGTCGTATTCTGTTTGAGCTAGCCAGCCTAAATTCCACAGGCTATGTTTAATTCTCTTTTGTTTATCTTGTATTTGTATTCATCTCGTGTGGCTTTACGCATTTAGTTATCATGTGTGAATGCTTCGTGCTTTTGTATCTCTGCTTTCTGCGTCTTTGAGTTTCATTTCTTCATCGGGCTTCTAGTATTATTACTTCCTTCCATATATATTATTGTATGTGCTTTAGAACTATCGTGACACTTTGTTATTGATGAGCGGATAATTTATACGCTTTTTGGCATTGTTTTTAGCATGTTTTTAGTATGATCTAGTTAGTTTTTAGTATATTTTTATTAGTTTTTAGCTAAAATCACTTTTCTGGACTTTACTATGAGTTTGTGTGTTTTTCTGTGATTTCAGGTATTTTCTGGCTGAAATTGAGGGTCCTGAGCAAAAATCTGATTCCGAGACCAAAAAGGACTGCAGATGCTGTTGGATTCTGACCTCCCTGCACTCGAAGTGGATTTTCTGGAGCTACAGAAGCCCAATTGGTGCGCTCTCAATGTAGACCCTAGGCTACTAGTTTACTATTAATAGGATCTTTTGACATTGTATCTGTACCTCATGACACTTTACACGTTTCTCATTGTATTTTCTACAGCATGAGTCTCTAAACCCCATGGTTGGGGGTGAGGAGCTCTGCTGTGTCTTGATGGATTAATGCAATTTCTACTGTTTCTTATTCAATCATGCTTGCTTCCGTTCTAAGATAATACTTGTTCTTAACCCGGATGAATGTGATGATCCGTGACAATCATCATCATTCTCAACTATGAACGTGTGCCTGACAACCACCTCCGTTCTACCTTATATTAAGTAGT
>NC_029773.3:61185778-61187572 GCF_000817695.3 Arachis duranensis
TTTCACTGAGAGGATGGGAGGTAGCCATTGACAACGGTGAAACCCTACATACAGCTTGCCATGGAAGGAGCCTTGCGTGTTTGATGAAGAAGACAGTAGGAAAGCAGAGATTCAGAAGATGGAGTATCTCCAAAACCTCAACCTATTCTCTATTACTGCAAAACAAGTAATCATTTCATGTTCTTTTGTTTTTCACAATCAATCCTGATAATTTCTGATATTCTGACTAAGATTTACAAGATAACCATAGCTTGCTTCAAGCCGACAATCTCCGTGGGATCGACCCTTGCTCACGCAAGGTATTACTTGGACGACGCAGTGCACTTGCTGGTTAGTTGTGCGGAGTTGCAAAAGTGTGATTGCAATTTTGTGCACCAGTTATCCTTTACTTTATGTCTAGAGGTAAGGCTTAGGGTGATAGGCTACTACACTTAGCAGTATCAGAGCAGTTCGTCCTTGTGAACCTGAGAAATGGACTGATTGTGCTTCATTGCATACTTTGGATCATTTTTCCTTCATGCTATTTAGGATATCTATTTGATATGCATACCATGCTTGTTTGTGAGTTTCTTTTTAGGACAATTGAAGTACTGAGCTTGAGGTATTGAGGCTGATCACCTTGATATCGATGGTTTGATGTAGACATGATCCTGAATGGCAACTCATGGGAGAGGTTGGACACGTACACGGAGAGATTATGAGGATAACCAATCCGATAGCGACCATGCTGAGTTCATGATGGCGGTGATTAACCTAACAAACTCGATGCAATCAAGTGTTGCTGCCACTATGCAAGCTATGGAAAGATTGGGAAAACAAGCCAGGAATGGAAATGGAGAACCATCTAGAAACAACTTAGGAGGTGCTGCAATGACACTAGATGCTTTCCTAAAGGTTAATCCACTAACTTTCAGAGGAACGAGAAACCCTACTGAAGCAGACAACTGGTTCTAAACCATGGAGCGTGCATTGTAGACACAGCATGTCCCAGATAACCAATTTGTAGCGTTTGCAGCTTATCAGCTGATGGGAGAGGCTCAACACTAGTGGCAGGAAAAATGCCGATTGCTATAACTTTAGAACACGGATATTTCTTGGGATTTATTTCAGACAGCTTTCTACAAGAAGTATTTTCCAAAATCATTAAGGGAGGCTAGAGAGTTGGAGCTTATGCAGTTAAAGCAAGGTTCGATGTATGTAGCCGATTATACTAGTAAGTTTGAGAAACTCTATAGGTTCTCAAGGGTATTTTAGGGAGCCCCTACGTCCTATAAGGGTGGTTAGAAGTGTATTAAGTACCAGGGAGGTCTTCGGGAAAACATTATGAGTGTTGTGGCTCTGTTGGAAATTCAGATATTTTCTAAGCTTGTGAACAAGGATAGAGTGGTTGAAGATTATGCTAAGAAGATGGGTTTAGCAAGGGATACTCGAGGAGAAAACAACAACTGAGGTCATGGAAATATTTTCAGCCTAGAGGTCAGAACTTCAAAAGGGGTGGACACGCCTCTCAACACCCTCAACGTCAAGAAAACTTCAGGAGAACCAACTACGACCAGTTTCATCAAGTAAAAGGAAGAGGTATACAAGGTAAAACTTCTCCGGATTTAAGTTGTGACCGTTGCGGACATTTTCATCCTTATGATTCGTGCAAGTTGGGTATAGGTGGATGCTTTATTTGTGGATTGCCTAGACACCTGGTGAGGGAATGCACTCGTGGGAGAAACTAGAATGCGGGTCGGAACCAACAACAAGGCTGAGTATTTGCTGTGAATGCCAATGATGCTTCTAAGTCAG
>NC_029773.3:61187672-61187883 GCF_000817695.3 Arachis duranensis
TTCATAGACCAAATGCTAGAAAGACTAGCTGGCCATGATTATTACTGCTTTTTAGATGGCTATTCAGGCTACAACCAAATTACAGTAGATCCTCAGGACCAAGAGAAAACAGCATTCACTTGCCCTTCTAGCGTGTTTGCCTACAGGAGAATGCCTTTTGGTCTGTGCAATGCACCTGCAACCTTTCAGAGGTGCATGCTCTCTATCTTTT
>NC_029773.3:61192955-61193084 GCF_000817695.3 Arachis duranensis
TGATTCTTGAAGCAAGAAAAAGCAGAAAAAAAAATTTCGAAAAAAAAAGAGAAAAAGAAAAGAAAGAAATAAAGTTGTGATCCAAGGCAACAAGAGTGTGCTTAAGAACCCTGGACACCTCTAATTGGG
>NC_029773.3:61193272-61193562 GCF_000817695.3 Arachis duranensis
AACTAGGAGAATCAATAACACTATCTGAGTTCTGAGTTCTTATAGATGCCAATCATTCTGAACCTCAAGGGATAGAGTGAGATGCCAAAACTGTTCGAAGGCAAAAAGCTACTAGTCCCGCTCATCTAATTAGAGCTATGTTTCCTTGATATTTTGGAGTCTATAGTATATTCTCTTCTTTTTATCCTATTTTAATTTTCAGTTGCTTGGGGACAAGCAACAATTTAAGTTTGGTGTTGTGATGAGCGGATAATTTATACGCTTTTTGGCATTGTTTTTAGGTAGTTTTT
>NC_029773.3:61194390-61199365 GCF_000817695.3 Arachis duranensis
TATTTCGGCCTGATTGAGAACCGACAGATGAATTCCGCTATGCTGTGACAGAGCATATGCAATCGCTTTCACTGAGAGGATGGGAGGTAGCCATTGACAACGGTGAAACCCTGCATACAGCTTGCCATGGAAGGAGACTTGCGTGTTTGAAGAAGAAGACAGTAGGAAAGCAGAGATTCAGAAGATGGAGCATCTCCAAACCTCAACCTATTCTCCATTACTGCAAAACAAGTAATCATTTCATGTTCTTTTGCTTTTCACAATCAATCCTGATAATTTCTGATATCCTGACTAAGATTTACAAGATAACCATAGCTTGCTTCAAGCCGACAATCTCTGTGGGATCGACCCTTGCTCACGCAAGGTATTACTTGGACGACCCAGTACACTTGCTGGTTAGTTGTGCGAGGTTGCAAAAGTGTGATTGCAATTTCGTACACCAAGAAGCTCATTTGAACTTTTAGGCCAAGATTTTGTTTCTTTTAGGCCCTCCTAACCATTGATGCTCAAAGCCTTGGACCCTTGCTCTTGCTTTTTGGTTTAAAGAGCTATTGGCTTTTTCTTTTTCTTTTTTTTCTGTTTGCTTCTTTTTTTTCTTTCTTTTTGCTGCTTTTTCTTGTTTCAAGAATCAATTTTTGGATTTTTTAGATTACCAATAATACTTCTCCTTCGTTCATCATTCTTTCAAGAGCCAACATTCCTAACTCCAACATTACACATACACTGTTTATTTCATGCATTCAGAGAGTAAAAGGAATGCCACGACATCAAAATAATTGAACTATTCTTATGATATAACTCGAGTTTATGCATCTTACTTCTCTTTTTCAAATAAAATTTTTCTTTTAAGTATGGCGAGAGATGCATGGAATATTTCATAGCTTTAAGATATAAATAAAGATGATCATGCACTAGAAATAGATAATAAGATAAAATACATGAAAAAAAAGAAAAATAACTTAGGCAATAGGGGATTAAGGGAATGGGTCCACCTTAGTGATGGCGGCTACTAATCTCTCTAGAGAATCCAATGGAGCCCTTGATTTCATCTATGTCACGCCCCTGTCTTTGTTGTTTTTTCCTCATGGCTCTTTGATCTTCTCTTATTTCATGGAGGATGGTGGAGTGCTCTTGGTGTCCCATTGTCAGATGATCCATGTTGGAGTTCAATTATCCTAGAGAAGTATGCAATTGGTCCCAATAGCCTTGGAGAGACAAATGCATCCCTTGAGGCATCTCAGGAATTTCTTGTTGAGGCGGCTCCACATGCTATTGTTGAGGTGCATGTGTATGTTCTCTAGTTTGCTCCATCCTTCTTTTAGTGATGGGCTTGTCCTCTTTAATGGGAATGTCTCCTTTTATGACAATTCCAGTTGAATTGCATAGGTGACAGATAAGGCAGGAAAAAGCCAACCTTGCTAAGGTTGAAGGCTTTTCAGCCTTCTTGTATAATTCTTGAGGTATTACCTCGTGTACTTCCACCTCACTCTCAATCATGATGCAATGAATCATGATTGCTCTGTCAATGGTCACTTCTGACCAATTGCTAGTAGGGATGATAGAGCGTTGAATGAATTCTAACCATTCTCTAGCTACAGGCTTGAGGTCAAGCCTTTCTTGTCGGACAATTGCCTTGAGCATACCTCTTCCACTGACCTCCTTCCACCCAAATGTCTGAAAGGACTTGATCTATCCTATGATCAAAATTGACTCTTCTAGTGTAAGGATGTGGTCTCCTTGCATTACTGGAAAATGGAGTGCCAACCTTACACATTCTAGGCTGAAATCTAAGGGTCGCCTTCGGATTATGGTGCTCCAATTTTTGGGGCTTGGGTTCATGCTTGTAGCATGATGTTTAATGATCCATGCATTGGCATAGAACTCTTACACCATCAAGATTCCAACTTCTGGGATAGGATTGGTTAGAACTTCCTAACCTCTCCTCTGGATTTCTCGTCGGATCTCTGGGTAATCATTCTTTTTGAGCCTAAAGGGGACTTCAGGGATCACCCTCTTCTTTGCCACTACTTCATAGAAGTGGTCTTAATGAGCTTTGGTGATGGATCTCTCCATCTCTAAAGGTTTAGAGGCGGAAGCAACAACTTTTTCTTTCCTCTTTCTAAAGGATTCTAGGACTTTGGGTGCCATAAGTGTGAATGGAAAGCAAAAAGAAAGGCTTTTTCAACACCAAACTTAAAAGCTTTGCTCATCCTCGAGCAAAAAAAAAAAAGAAAAAAAAGAGAAGAAAAAGAAGATGAAGAAGAGAATGGGTGGAGAAAGGAGGGAGAGAGTGTTTCGGCTAAGTGGGGCTTTAGTGTTTGAGGTGTGTGTATGAAGGGTTGGAAGAAGGGGTATTTTAAGGGTGGGATAGGGTAGGGTTCGATGGAAGGAAGAATTGGGTCGAATTTCCTGCCCCCCCTTGTGGGTGTTGAACGCTCAGCTCCTGCTCCTAGCTGGCGTTCAACGCTAGCTTCATGCTCCTTATAGGGCGTTGGACGCCTATAGGGGACTTCCTTCATGGCGTTCAACGCCAGGTCTCTGCCTCCTTTGGGGCATTGAACGTCCAGCCTCTGTTCCCTGGCTGGCATTCAATGCTAGTAATGCTGCTCTTCTTGGGAGTTGAACGCCCGTTAGGGATATCCTGTGTGGCGTTCAATGCCAGCTTGGCAACTCTTTCTGGGTGTTGAACGCCCATTATGGCTCCCTTGTCTGGCATTTAATGCCAACAAGGTGCCTGCTCCAAGGTGTTCTATTTCCAGTTCTGACTGTCTCTGTTTCTGTTCTAACTACTGCACATGATCACAAACTTAAAGAAATGATTATGTAAAATAAACTCAAAGAAAAATAGAAATAACTAATTATGGTTGGGTTTCCTCCCAACAAGCGCTTCTTTAACATCACTAGCTTGACGGTTAGCTCCTTTTGGAGATGGATAGGGGCTCAGAATTTTGCCCCTTATAGTGAACTTCTTGCCTGTGCTCTCATGGATGAGTTCCACGTGTTCTAGAGACAGGATCTTGTTTATAGTATGTGGAATGACTGGGTTGTCAGTGAAGACAACTCTCATGCCAGGTGAGAGGCCTTCAATGGGGACTTTCTTGTTCCTCCAGCCTTTAGGTACCTTCTTCTTAGTATCTTTAATTTATTCTCAGTGCTTGATGATGGTTGCCCAACACCAAACTTAGAATTAGTGTCTGGGGGTTCTGTATAGCTTTGCACTGAGAGAGAGGGGTGGAACACTAGGTGTTGTACAATTATCTCTCTTTTGTCAGAGGGAGAGTTAGGGCTAGGTATCTTGAATAAGATACAGTCCTCATGCAATTGCAAGACTAGCTCTCCCTTTACTACATCAATGATGGCATTGGCAGTAGTGGCTAGGAAGGGTCTTCCAAAGATGATGGATTCATCCTCTTCTTCCCCAGTATCCAAGATTATAAAGTCTGCAGGGATGTAAAGGTTTTCAGCCTTTACTAGGACATCTTCCACTAAACCATATGCCTGTTTCATTTACTTGTCTGCCATCTCTAGTTAGATTTTTGTAGCTTGCACCTCAAAGATTCCCAATCTCTCCATTATAGAGAGTGGCATGAATTTTATGCTTGATCCTAGGTCACACAGAGCCTTCTCAAAGGTAATGGTGCCTATGGTACAAAGAATTAGGAAGCGTCTGGGATCCGACAGCTTCTGAAGTAGTTTCTTTTGAACCAAGGCATTGAGTTCCTTGAGGAGCACTGGAGGTTCTTCCTCCAATGTCTCTGTTCCAAATAATTTGACATTTAGCTTCATCAAAATTCCTAGGTACTAAGCAACTTGCTCTTCCCTAGTTTTCTCTTCCTCACCAGAGGAAGAGTGATCTTCATAATCCATAATTTGCAACAAGGCATTCAATGGGACTTCTATGGTTTCCTCATGAGCCTTAGTTACCTTCAATTCTTCAATAGGGAAGTTTTTAGTGGGCGTTGAACATGCAGCTTCCCTATTACTAGCGTTCAACACTAGCTGTTGTACCACTTTAGGCGTTGAACGCCCAGTAAGGACTCCCTTACTGGCGTTCAACACCAGGGATGGCTCTTCTTTGGGCATTGAATGCCCATTAAGGACTCCCTTACTGGCGTTCAACGCCAATGATGGTTCCTCTTTGGGCGTTGAACGCCTCGTAAGGATTTCATTATTGGCATTCAATGCCAGAGTATTGATGAGTGGATAATTTATACGCTTTTTGGCATTATTTTTAGCATGTTTTTAGTATGATCTAGTTAGTTTTTAGTATATTTTTATTAGTTTTTAGCTAAAATTCACTTTTCTGGACTTTACTATGAGTTTGTGTGTTTTTCTGTGATTTCAGGTATTTTCTGGCTGAAATTGAGGGTCCTGAGCAAAAATCTGATTCCGAGACCAAAAAGGACTGCAGATGCTGTTGGATTCTGACCTCCCTGCACTCGAAGTGGATTTTCTGGAGCTACAGAAGCCCAATTGGCGCGCTCTCAACGGCGTTGGAAAGTAGACATCCTGGGCTTTCCAGAAATATATGATAGTCCATACTTTGCCCGAGATTTGATAGCCCAAACCGGCGTGGCAAAACAGCCTCAGAAATTCCAGCGTTTAACGCTGGAACTGGCATAAAACTTGGAGTTAAACGCCCAAACTAGCATGAAAGCTGGCGTTTAATTCCAGAAAAGGTCTCTACACGAAAATGCTTCATTGCTCAGCCCAAGCACACACCAAGTGGACCCAGAAGTGGATTTTTACGTCATTTACTCATTTCTGTACACCCTAGGCTACTAGTTTACTATTAATAGGATCTTTTGACATTGTATCTGTACCTCATGACACTTTACACGTTTCTCATTGTATTTTCTACAGCATGAGTTTCTAAACCCCATGGTTGGGGGTGAGGAGCTCTGCTGTGTCTTGATGGATTAATGCAATTTCTACTGTTTCTTATTCAATCATGCTTGCTTCCATTCTAAGATAA
>NC_029773.3:61199520-61199731 GCF_000817695.3 Arachis duranensis
AGCATTCAAGAGAATCCGGAAGGTCTAAACCTTGTCTGTGGTATTCTGAGTAGGATTCAATGATTGAATGACTGTGACGTGCTTCAAACTCCTAGCAGGCGGGGCGTTAGTGACAGACGCAAAAGAATCGTTGGATTCTATTCCGGCCTAACCGAGAACCGACAGATGATTAGCCATGCTGTGACAGAGCATAGGAACATTTTCACTGAGA
>NC_029773.3:61203804-61204215 GCF_000817695.3 Arachis duranensis
GGGAATAGAGGTGGATAAGGCAAAGGTAGAGGTAATTGAAAAATTACCACCACCTGCCAATGTTAAGGCAATCAGAAGCTTTCTGGGGCATGCAGGATTCTACAGAAGGTTCATAAAGGATTTTTCGAAAATTGCAAAACCTCTGAGTAATCTGCTAGCTGCTGACACACCATTTGTGTTTGACACATAATGTCTGCAGGCATTTGAGACCCTAAAAGCTAACCTGGTCACAGCACCAGTCATCTCTGCACCAGATTGGACATTGCCATTTGAATTAATGTGTGATGCCAGTGACCATGCCATTGGTGCAGTGTTGGGACAAAGGCATAACAAGCTTCTGCACGTCATTTATTATGCCAGCCGTGTTCTAAATGATGCACAGAAGAATTACACAACCACAGAAAAAGAGTT
>NC_029773.3:61205414-61205924 GCF_000817695.3 Arachis duranensis
CCACAGACAAATGGGCAAGCTGAAGTCTCTAACAGAGAATTAAAGAGAATCCTGGAACGGACTGTGATAGCCCGAAGAAAGGATTGGGCAAAGAGCTTGGATGATGCTCTGTGGGCATACAGAACAGCCTTTAAGACTCCTATAGGAACCTCTCCATACCAACTGGTGTATGGGAAGGCCTGTCATCTGCCCGTGGAACTGGAACATAAAGCCTACTGGACAACCAGATTCCTAAACATGGATGCACAGTTAGCTGGTGAAAAAGAGACTGCTCCAGCTAAATGAGCTAGAGGAGTTCAGACTTAATGCCTTTGAAAATGCAAAAATTTATAAGGAAAAGGCAAAGAAATGGCATGACAAGAAATTGTCAACCAGAGTCTTTGAGCCAGGACAAAAAGTTCTGCTCTTTAACTCTAGGCTCAGACTGTTTCCAGGAAAACTCAAATCCCGGTGGAGGGGTCCGTATGTGATTACAGGAGTGTCACCATATGGATATGTTGAGCTTCAGGA
>NC_029773.3:61218273-61218701 GCF_000817695.3 Arachis duranensis
TCTCTCTTCTTCACCCGTTCACCAATCACCTCAACACCTCTTCCCCAAAAACCCTTCACCTATCAAATCCCATCTTTCTCTTCACCACTCACATCCATCCTTCATAAAACCCCACCTACCTAACCATTCAAATTTAAAACACTTTCATTTTCACAACCTAAACACCACTTCTTCCCCTTTTGGCCGAACACAACGCCATTCCGTTCTTCCTCATTTCTTCTTCTTCTACTCTCTTCTTTCTTATTTTGCTCGAGGACGAGCAAACCTTTTAAGTTTGGTGTGGTAAAAGCATTGCTTTTTATTTTTCCATAACCATTTATGGCATCCAAGGCCGAAGAAACCTCTAGAAAGAGGAAAGGGAAGGCAAAAGCTTCCACCTCCGAGTCATGAGAGATGGAGAGATTCATCTCAAGGGTGCATCAAGACCA
>NC_029773.3:61218862-61219564 GCF_000817695.3 Arachis duranensis
ACCAAACCCATTCAACATGTCAGAATCTTGATGGTTCAAGAGTTCTATGCTAATGCATGGATCACCAAGAACCATGACCAAAGTATGAACCCGGATCCAAAGAAGTGGCTTACTATGGTTCGGGGGAAATACTTGGATTTTAGTCCGGAAAGTGTAAGGATGGCATTCAATTTGCCCATGATGCAAGGAGATGAACATCCATACACTAGAAGGGTCAACTTTGATCAAAGGTTGGACCAAGTCCTCAGAGTTATTTGTGAAGAGGGCGCCCCATAGAAGAGAGATTCAAGAGGGAAGCCGGTTCAATTGAGAAGGCATGACCTCAAGCCCGTGGCTAGAGGATGGTTAGAGTTTATTCAACGCTCAATCATTCCCACTAGCAACCGGTCCGAAGTTACCATAGACCGGGCTATCATGATTCATAGCATCATGATTGGAGAAGAAATAGAAGTTCATGAGGTTATATCTCAAGAACTTTACAAGGTGGTGGACAAGTCCTCTACCTTGACAAGGTTAGCCTTCCCTCATCTCATTTGTCACCTCTGTTATTCAGTTGGAGTTGACATAGAGGGAGACATCCCTATTGATGAGGACAAGCCCATCACTAAGAAGAGGATGGAGCACACAAGAGACCCCACTCATCATGAGATCCCTGAGATACCTCAAGGGATGCACTTTCCTCCACAAAACTATTGGGAGCAA
>NC_029773.3:61220521-61220747 GCF_000817695.3 Arachis duranensis
TGAGCGGATAATTTGTACGCTTTTTGGCATTGTTTTTAGTATGTTTTTAGTATGATCTAGTTAGTTTTTAGTATATTTTTATTAGTTTTTAGACATCCTGGGCTTTCCAGCAATATATGATAGTTCATACTTTGCCCAAGATTTGATGGCGCAAACCGGCGTTCAAAGTCACCCTCAGAATTCCCAGCGTTAAACGCCGGAACTGGCACAAGAATGGGAGTTAAAC
>NC_029773.3:61221194-61228322 GCF_000817695.3 Arachis duranensis
GGTAGCCACTGACAACGGTGAAACCCTTGCATAAGCTTGCCATGGAAAGGAGTAAGAAGGATTGGATGAAGACAGTAGGAAAGCAGAGAGACGGAAGGGAAGGCATCTTCATACGCTTATCTGAAATTCCTACCAATGAATTACATAAGTATCTCTATCTTTATCTTTATGTTTTATGCGTTTATCACCATACCCATTTGAGTTTGCCTGACTAAGATTTACAAGGTGACCATAGCTTGCTTCATACCAACAATCTCTGTGGGATCGACCCTTACTCGTGTAAGGTTTATTACTTGGACGACCCAGTACACTTGCTGGTTAGTTGTGCGAAGTTGTAGTGATCACAATTTCGTCCACCAGTGTGCCACTTGATGTCAAAGGCGTTGCACGCCAACCTTAATTGTGACTTAGGCATGCCACTTGGGTTCTAGGCGTGGCACGCCAAGCTTGAAAGAATGCAGTTCCAACATTGGCATGCCACTTGGTGCTATGGGCGTGGCACGCCAAGTTTGTGAAGCCAAGATCTCAAAGGGGGTGTTCCACTTGGTGTTTTGGGCATGGCACACTAGGCTTAAGTTCCAGAGGAGTTATTTTGAGCCCCACTATGGGCGTGGCACACCAAAGCATTGGCGTGGCATGCCGGGCATATGCCAACCTGACCTCCTCTCATTCAAATGAAAATATCTTGAGCTACACAACTCCAAATGAAGCGATTATAGTGCTATTAGAAAGTAGACATCCAGATCTTTCCAACCATATATAACACTTTATAATGGACACTGGAATTGAGGAAGATATTGACCCCGAAATCACGAGGAGAAAAACATGTCACTGTAGAGTTACCAGCCTGACCTCTTCATCTTCAAAGGAACATAACTTGAGTTGTTAAGGTCCAAATGAGGTGATCTTGGTGGCATTAGAAAGCTGACATCAAGAGCTTTTCAAAGATATAAACACTCTAGGGTGGATGGTTCACAAAATTGTGATCTCAACGGTGCCAACAACTTGGTACGCACAATTGTAATCTCAACTCTTTTTCACAACTTCGTACAACTAACCAGCAAGTGCACTGGGTCGTCCAAGTAATAAATCTTACATGAGTAAGGGTTGATCCCATGGAGATTGTCTGCTTGAAGCAAGCTATAGTCATCTTTTAAATCTCAGTCAGGAGGATTCAAATGGTCATAGAGTTTTGATAATTAAAAGATAAATAAACATAAAATAAAGATAGAGATACTTATGTAATTCTTTGGTGGGAATTTCAGATAAGCGTATGGAGATGCTTTGTCCCTTCTGAATCTCTGCTTTCCTACTGTCTTCATTCAATCATTTATACTCCTTTCCATGGCAAGCTGTATGTAGGGGGGTCACCGTTGTCAATGGCTATCGTCCATCCTCTCAGTAAAAATGGTCCAGCTATGGGTTACGTAGGGCTAATCATCTATTGGTTCTCACTTGTGTCGGAATAAGATCCAATGATCCTTTTGCATCTGTCACTACGCCCAACAGTCATGAGTTTGAAGCTCGTCACAGTCATCCCATCCCAGATCCTACTCGAAATACCACAGACAAGGTTTAGACTTTCCAGATCTCAAGAATGCTGCCAATTGATTCTAGCTTATACCACGAAGACTCTGATCTCAAGGAGTGGAAGGCTCTGTTGTCAGGAGAGGCAACCATGCGTCGTGGACCAGGAATCCAAGAGATACACACTCTAGCTTTCGCAGGTAGAACGTAAGTGTTTGTCAGGCATGCATTCATAGTGAAAATGGTGATGAGTGTCATGGATCATCACATTCATCAGGTTGAAGTGCGACTGAACATCTTAGAATAAGAATAAGCTTGAATTGAATAGAAGAACAATAGCACTTTGCATTAATACTCGAGGAACAGCAGAGCTCTACACCTTAATATATGGTGTGTAGAAATTCCACCGTTGAAAATATATAAGTGAAAATAGTCTAGGCATGGCCGAGAGGCCAGCCTCCAAGTCTAAGGTAAAATGTTCCAAAGATGATCTAAGGATAATCCAAAGATGTCAGTACAATAGTAAAAAGTTCTATTTATACTAAACTAGTTGAAATCTACTTCTGTGCCAACTTGGTGTGTGCTTGGGCTGAGCATTGAAGCTTTCATGTGTAGAGACTTCTCTTGGAGTTAAATGCTAGTTTGCAGCCTGTTTTGGGCATTTAACTCTAGCTTGTAACCTGTTTCTGGCATTTAACGCCAGAATAGAGCAGGAAGTTGGCGTTTGAATGCCAGTTTGCGTCGTCAAAACTCGGGCAAAGTATGGACTATTATATATTGCTGGAAATTCCAGAATGTCTACTTTCCAACACAATTAAGTGTGCTCCATTTGGGTTTCTATAGCTCCAAAAATTCCATTTCGAGTGCAAGGAGGTCAGAATCCAACAACATCAGTAGTCCTTTTTCAGCCTCTGAATCAAATTTTTGCTCAAGTCCCTCAATTTCAGCCAGAGAATACCTGAAATCATAGAAAAATACACAAACTCATAGTAAAGTCCATAAATATGAATTTTGCTTAAAAACTAATAAAATTATACTAAAAAAGTAGCTAGATCCTACTAAAAACTATCTAAAAATAATGCCAAAAAGCGTATAAATTATCCGCTCATCACAATACCAAACTTAAATTGTTGCTTGTCCCCAAGCAACTGAAAATCAAATAGGATAAAAAGAAGAGAATATACAATAAATCTCATAATATCAATAAAACTTAGTCCCAATTAGATGAGCAGGGCTAGTAGCTTTTTGCTTCTGAACAGTTTTGGCATCTCACTTTATCCTTTGAAATTTAGAATGATTGGCATCTACAGGAAATCAGAATTTTGGATAGTGTTATTGATTCTCCTAATTCAGTATGTTGATTCTTGAACACAGCTACTTTGTGAGCCTTGGTTGTGGCCCTAAGCACTTTGTTTTCCAGTATTACCACTGGATATATAAATGCCACAGACACATAACTGGGTGAACATTTTCAGATTGTGACTCAGCTTTGCTAAAGTTCCCAGTTAGAGATGTCCAGAGTTCTTAAGCACACTCTTTTTGCTTTGGATCACGACTTTAACCACTCAGTCTCAAGCTTTTCACTTGGACCTTCATGACACAAGCACATGGTTAGGGAAAACTTGATTTAGCCGCTTAGGCCTAGATTTTATTTCCTTGGGCCCTCCTATCCATTAATGCTCAAAGCC
This sequence comes from Arachis duranensis, assembly GCF_000817695.3. Lineage (NCBI taxonomy): Eukaryota > Viridiplantae > Streptophyta > Magnoliopsida > Fabales > Fabaceae > Arachis > Arachis duranensis. The sequence goes on from NC_029773.3 coordinate 61,224,410, forward strand.
TTGGATCCTTTTTACCCTTGCCTTTTGGTTTAAAGGGCTATTGGCTTTTTCTGCTTGCTTTTTCTTTTTCTTTCTTTTTCTTTTTCTTTTTCGCCATTTTTCTTTTCTCTTTTTTTCACTGCTTTTTCTTGCTTCAAAAATCAATTTCATGATTTTTCAGATTATCAATAACATTTCTCTTTGTTCATCATTCTTTCAAGAGCCAACAATTTTAACATTCATAAACTTTACTATAAAAAATATGCACTTTTCAAGCATTCATTCAGAAAACAAAAAGTATTGCGACCACATCAAAATAATTAAACTAATTTTAAGATAAAATTTGAAATCCAAGTACTTCTTGTTCTTTTGTAATTAGGTATATTTTTCAATTAAGAGAGGTGAAGGGTTCATGGAATTATTCATAGCTTTAAGGCATAGACACTAGATACTAATGATCATGTAGTGAAGACACAAACATAGACGAACATAAAGTATCAAATTCGAAAAACAGAAAAATAAGAACAAGGAAATCAAAGAACGGGTCCACCTTAGTGATGGCGGCTAGTTCTTCCTCTTGAAGATCCAATGGAATGCCTGAGCTCCTCTATGTCTCTTTCTTGCCTTTGTTGCTCCTCCCTCATAACTCTTTGATCTTCTCTAATCTTATGGAGAATGATGGAGTGCTCTTGGTGCTCCACCCTTAAGTGGTCCATGTTGTAACTCAAGCCTTCCAAAGAGATGTTGAGTTGTTCCCAATAGTTGTGTGAAGGAAAATGCATCCCTTAAGGCATCTCAGGGATTCTTGATGAGAAATTTCCTCATGCTCTTGTTGAGGTCCATGAGTGGGCTCTCTTGTTTGCTCCATCCTCTTTTTAGTGATGGCTTTGTCCTCTTCAATTAGGATGTCTCCTTCTATGTCAATTCCAGCCGAATTGCATAGGTGACAAATGAGATGAGGAAAGGCTAACCTTGCCAAAGTGGAGGACTTGTTAGCCACCTTGTAGAGTTCTAGAGGTATGATCTCATGAACTTCCACTTCCTTCCCAATCATGATACTATGGATCATGATGGCCCAATCCACAGTTACTTCGGATCGGTTGCTAGGAGGAATGATAGAGCATTGGATGAACTCCAACCATCCTCTAGCCACAGGCTTAAGGTCCAGTCTTCTCAATTGAACCGGCTTGCCTCTTGAGTCTCTTTTCCATTGAGCTCTTTCCACACATACGTCCATGAGGACTTGGTCCAACCTTTGATCAAAGTTGACCCTTCTAGTGTAGGTGCGTGCGCTTTCTTGCATCATTGGCAAGTTGAACGCCAACCTTACATTTTTCGGACTGAAATCTAAGTATTTCCCCCGAACCATTGTAAGCCAATTCTTTGGATTCGGGTTCATACTTTGATCATGGTTCCTAGTGATCCATGCATTGGCATAGAACTCTTGAACCATTAAGATTCTGACTTGTTGAATGGGGTTGGTAAGAACTTCCCAACCTCTTTTTCAGATCTCATGTCTGATCTCTGGATACTCATTCTTCTTGAGCATGAAAGGAACCTCAGGGATCACTTTCTTCTTGGCCACAACTTCATAGAAGTGGTCTTGATGGACCTTTGAGATGAATCTCTCCATCTCCCATGACTCGAAGGTGGAAGCTTTTTCCTTCCCTTTCCTCTTTCTAGAGGTTTCTCCAGCCTTAGGTGCCATAAATGGTTATGGAAAAACAAAAAGCAATGCTTTTACCACACCAAACTTAAAAAGTTTGCTCGTCTTCGAGCAAAAGAAGAAAGAAAGAAGGGGAAGAAAAAGAAAATGGAGGAGATGGATGGAGAGATAGGTTTAGCCAAGGGGGTAGGAGAGGGTTTGTGATATATGAAAATGAAGGAGTGAAGAGGGGTACTTATAGGGAAAAAGAGATGGAGAGTGGTCGAATGGAATTGGGTGGGTTTGGGAGGGAAAAATGTTTGAATTTGAAAGGGAGGTAGGTGGGGTTTTTGGGAAAGAGATATGGAGGTGATTGGTGAAGGGTATTTGGGGAAGAGTGTTATGAAAAGGTGTGAGAGAGAAAGAGAATGAGTTGAGGTTGGTGGGATCCTGTGGGGTCCACAGATCCTGAGGGGTCAAGGACTTCTCATCACTGCTCCATTTAGGCGTGCAAAAATGCCCTTAGAATTTAATTTTGGCGTTTAACGCCAGACTACTGCCTGTTTCTGGCGTTAAACGCCAAGCAGTTGCTTGTTTCTGGCGTTTAACGCCAACTTGGTGCTCTGTTCTGGCGTTAAACGCCAGTCTGGTGCCCATTTCTGGCGTTACACGCCCAGAATGGTGCTAGACTGGATGTTTAACGCCCATTCTGCTACTCTTACTGCGTTTAAACGCCAGTAAGCTTATCCTCCAAGGTGTGCTATTTTTAATGCTATTTTTGAATTTGCTTTGATTCTTGCAGTTGTTTTTGTGACTCCACATGATCATCAACCTAAAGAAAACATAAAATAACATAGATAAATAAAATTGGGTTGCCTCCCAATAAGCGCTTATTTAATGTCAATAGCTTGACAGTGGGCTCTCATGGAGCCTCACAGATAATCAGAGTATGGTTAGGGCCTCCTAACACCAAACTTAGAGTTTGGTTGTGGCCTCTCAACACCAAACTTAGAGTTTGGTTGTGGCCTTCCAACACCAAACTTAGAGTTTGAATGTGGGGGCTTTGTTTAACTCTGTATTGAGAGAAGCTTTTCATGCTTCCTTTCCATGTGTACAGAAGGAGAACCTTGAGTCTTGAATACAAGGTAGTCCTCATTCAATTGAAGGACCAATTCTCCTCTGTCAATATCAATCACAGCTTTTGCTGTGGCTATGAAAGGTCTGCAAAGGATGATGGATTCATCCTCATCTTTCCCAGTGTCTAGGATTATGAAATCAGCAGGGATGTACAGGCCTTCAACCTTCAAGAGCACTGGTGCACGAAATTGTGATCATCAACAATGGCGCCAAAAACTTGGTAGCACTCTCAACGTGAATCACACTTAGTCACAACTCCGCTCGCACAACTAACCAGCAAGTGTACTGGGTCGTCCAAGTAATACCTTACGTGAGTAAGGGTCGATCCCACGGAGATTGTTGGTATGAAGCAAGCTATGGTCATCTTGTAAATCTCAGTTAGGTGGATAATAAATGTTATGGAGTTTTCGAATAATAAATAAAGAAGAAAATAAAGATAGAGTTACTCATGTAATTCAATGGTGGGAATTTCAGATAAGTGTCTGGAGATGCTTATCCCTGTTGGATTTCTGCTTTCCTACTGCCTTCCTTCAATCCTTCTTATTCCTTTCCATGGCAAGCTGTATGTGGGGCATCACCGTTGTTAATGGCTACATCCCATCCTCTCAGTGAAAATGGTCCAAATGCTCTGTCACAGCACGGCTAATCATCTGTCGGTTCTCGATCATGTTGGAATAGAATCCCTTGATTCTTTTGCGTTTGTCATCACACCTAACAATCGCGAGTTTGAAACTTATCACAGTCATTCAATCCCTGAATCCTACTCGGAATACCACAGACAAGGTTTAGACTTTCCGGATTCTCATGAATGCCGCCATCAATCTAGCTTATACCACGAAGATTCTGATTAAGGAATCCAAGAGATATGCGCCCGGTCTAAGGTGGAACGGAAGTGGTTGTCAGTCAGGCGTTCATAGGTGAGAATGATGATGAGTGTCACAGATCATCACATTCATCATGTTGAAGTGCAACGAATATCTTAGAATAAGAATTCAGGCATGGCCGAATGGCCAGCCCTCAATGTCTAAGATCACATAAACTGATCAAAGGTTCTCAATACAATAGTAAAAAGTTCTATTTATACTAGACTAGCTACTAGGGTTTATAGAAGTAAGTAATTGATGCAGAAATCCACTTCCGGGGCCCACTTGG
>NC_029773.3:61228488-61256913 GCF_000817695.3 Arachis duranensis
AATGCAGCATGGAACTGGCGTTGAGCACCAGTTTACGTCATTTAATCTCGAATAAAGTATGGACTATTATATATTGCTTGAAAGCTCTGGATATCTACTTTCCAACGCCATTAAGAGCGCGTCATTTGAAGTTCTATAGCTCCAGAAAATCCATTTCGAATGCAGGGAGGTCAGGGATCCAACAGCATCAGCAGTCCTTTGTCAGCCTTTTATCAGAGTTTTGCTCAGGTCCCTCAATTTCATCCAGAAATTATCTGAAATCACAGAAAAACACACAAACTCATAGTAAAGTCCAGAAATGTGAATTTAGCATAAAAACTAAGTAAAACATCCCTAAAAGTAGCTAGATTATACTAAAAACCTTCTAAAAACAATGCCAAAAAGCGTATAAATTATCCGCTCATCACAACACCAAACTTAAATTATTGCTTGTCCCCAAGCAACTGAAAATAAATTAGGATAAAAAGAAGAGAATATACTATAAATCCCAAAATATCAATGAATATTAATTCTAATTAGATGAGCGAAACTTGTAGCTTTTTGCTTCTGAACAGTTTTGACATCTCACTTTCTCCTTTTATGTTTAGAATGATTGGCATCTATAGGAACTTAGAATTTCAGATAGTGTTATTGATTCTCCTAGTTAAGTTTGTTGATTCTTGAACACATCTACTTTTATGAGTCTTGGTCGTGGCCCTAAGCATTTTGTTTTCCAGTATTACCACCGGATACATAAATGCCACAGACACATGACTGGGTGAACCTTTTTAGATTGTGACTCAGCTTTGCTAAAGTCCCCAGTTAGAGGTGTCCAAAGCTCTTAAGCACACTCTTTTTGCTTTGGATCACGACTTTAACCACTCAGTCTCAAGCTTTTCACTTGGACCTGCATGCCACAAGCACATGGTTAGGGACAGCTTGATTTAGCCGCTTAGGCCTGGATTTTATTTCCTTGGGCCCTCCTATCCATTGATGCTCAAACCCTTGGATCCTTTTTACCCTTAACTTTTGGTTTTAAGGGCTATTGGCTTTTTCTGCTTGCTTTTTTTTTGCAAGCTTTTGCTTTTTCACTGCTTTTTCTTGCTTCAAGAATCAAATTTCATGATTTTTCAGATTGTCAATAACATTCTCTTTGTTCATCATTCTTTCAAGAGCCAACAATTTTAACATTCATAAACAACAAGATCAAAATTATGCACTGTTCAAGCATCCATTCAGAAAACAAAAAGTATTGTCACCACATCAATATAATTAAACTAAATTCAAGGATAATTTCGAAATTTATGTATTTCTTGTTCTTTTGAATTAGAAAGATTTTTCATTTAAGAGAGGTGAAGGATTTATGGATTTATTCATATCCTTAAGACATAGTTACTAAATACTAATGATCATGAAGTAGAGACACAACATAAACACACATATAGCGTAGAAAACGAAAAACAAAAAAATAAGAACAAGGAATGAATCCACCGTAGTGATGGTGGCGCTTTCTTCTTGAAGAACCAATGATGTCCTTGAGTTTTTCTATGTCTCTTCCTTGCCTTTGTTGCTCCTCCCTCATTGCTCTTTGATCTTCTCTAATTTCATGGAAAATGATGGAGTGCTCTTGATGTTCCACCCTTAATTGATCCATATTGTAACTCAAATCTTCAAGAGAAATGTTGAGTTGTTCCCAATAGTTATTGGGAGGAAAGTGCATCCCTTGAGGCATCTCCGGGATTTCTTGGTGATGAGCTTCCTCATGCGTCTCTTGGGTTCCATGAGTGGGTTTTCTTGTTTGCTCCATCCTTTTCTTAGTGATGGGCTTGTCCTCCTCAATGGGGATGTCTCCTTCTATGATAACTCTAGCTGAGTAACATAAATGGCAAATAAGATGAGGAAAAGCTAGCCTTGCCAAGGTAGAGGACTTTTCAGCTATTTTGTAGAATTCAAGGGAGATGACTTCATGAACTTCTACTTCTTCTCCATTCATGATGCTATAAATCATGATGGCTCGATCTACAGTAACTTCAGATTGGTTGCTAGTGGGGATGATGGAGCGTTGAATGAACTCCAACCATCCTCTAGCCACAGGCTTGAGGTCCAGTCTTCTTAGTTGAACTGGTTTGCCTTTAGAGTCTCTTTTCCATTGAGCTCCTTCCACACATATGTCCAAAAGGACTTGGTCCAATCTTTGATTAAAGTTGACCCTTCTAGTGTAGGGGCGTGCATCTCCTTGCATCATGGGCAAGTTGAACGCCAACCTCACATTTTTCGGACTAAAATCTAAGTATTTCCGTCGAACCATTGTAAGATAATTCTTTGGGTTCGGGTTCTTACTTTGATCATGGTTCCTAGTGATCCATGCATTGGCATAGAACTCTTGAACCATTAAGATTCCGACTTGTTGGATAGGGTTGGTTAGAATTTCCCAACCTCTTCTTTGGATCTCATGTCGGATCTCTGGATACTCATTTTTTTGAGTTTGAAAGGGACCTTGGGGATCACCTTCTTCTTGGCCACAACATCATAGAAGTGGTCTTGATGGGCTTTGGAGATGAATCTTTCCATCTCCCATGACTCGGAGGTAGAAGCTTTTGTCTTCCCTTTCCCTTTTCTAGAGGTTTCTCCGGCCTTAGGTGCCATCAATGGTAATGGAAAAACAAAAAGCTATGCTTTTACCACACCAAACTTAATATATTGCTCGCCTTCGAGCAAGAGAAGAAAGAAAAGAAGAAGAAGAAGAGAAAATATGGAAGAGAGTGAGGGGGAGGTGTATTCGGCTAAGGTATAGAAGAGGGAGTTGTGTTGTGTGAAAATGAAGGAGAATGGAGGGGTTTATATAGGGAGGGGAGAGGGAGTAGGTTCGGCCATTTAGGGTGGGTTTGGGTGGGAAAGAGATTTTAAATTTTGAAGGTAGGTGAGGTTTATGGTAAAGAGTGGACGGATGTGAGTGGTGAAGGGTTTTGGGGAAGAGTGTTTATTGGAAAGAGAGGGTGAATGTTGAGAAGAGGGGAGAATATGGTAGGTGGGGATCCTGTGGGGTCCACAGATCCTGAGATGATCTTGTGGGGTCCACAGATCTTGAGGTGTCAAGGATTTACATCCCTGCACCAATTAGGCATGTACAATGCCTTTGCATGCAATTCTGGCGTTTAAACGCCGAGGTGATGCATGTTATGGGCGTTCAACGCCCAGCTGCAGCATGTTTCTGGCGTTGAACGCCAGTTCCATGCTTGTTTCTGGTGTTCAGTGCCAGCTCTCCTCAAGGTATATTTCTGGCATTTAAACGCCAGGATACTGCTTGTTTCTGGCGTTCAACGCCAAATCCATGCTCCGTTCTGGCGTTCAACGCCAGCCAGATGCTTCTTACTGGCGTTAAACGCCAGTAAGTCCTTCTTCCAGGGGTGTGATTTTTCTTCTGCTGTTTTTGATTCTGTTTTTAATTTTAATATATTTTTCGTGACTCCACATGATCATGAACCTCATAAAACATAAAATAACAATGAAAATAAAATAAAATTAGATAAATAAAAATTGGGTTGCCTCCCAATAAGTGCTTCTTTAATGTCAACAGCTTGACAGTGGGCTCTCATGAGCCTCACAGGTGATCAGGTCAATGTTGTAGACTCCCAACACCAAACTTAGAGTTTGGATGTGGGGATTCAACACCAAACTTAGAGTTTGGCTGTGGCCTCTCAACACCAAACTTAGAGTTTGATTGTGGGGACTTTGTTTGACTCTGTACTGAGAAAAGCTTGTCATGCTTCCTCTCCATTGTTAAAGAAGAAGATCCTTGAGCCTTAAACACAAGGTAGTCCTCATTCAATTGAAGGATTAATTCTCCTCTGTTAATATCTATCACAGCTCCTGCTGTGGCTAGGAAAGGTCTTCCAAGGATGATGCATTCATCCTCCTCTTTCCTAGTGTCTAAGATTATGAAATCAGCAGGGATGTAAAGGCCTTCAACCTTTACCAACACGTCCTCTACCAATCCATAAGCTTGTCTTACTGACTTGTCTGCCATTTGTAATGAGAATAAGGCAGGCTGTACCTTAATGATCCCCAGCTTCTGCATTATAGAGAGTGGCATAAGATTTATGCTTGACTCCAGGTCACACAGAGCCTTTTCAAAGGTCATGGTGCCTATGGTACAGGGTATTAAGAATTTGCCAGGATCTTGTCTCTTTTGAGGTAAGGTTTGCTGAACCCATGTATCCAGTTCACTGATGAGCAAGGGAGGTTCACCTTCCCAAGTCTCATTACCAAATAACTTGGCATTTAGCTTCATGATAGCTCCTAGATATTGAGCAACTTGTGCTCCAGTTACATCTTCATCATCTTCAGAGGAAGAATAGTCTTCAGAGCTCATGAATGGTAGAAGGAGGTTTAATGGGATCTCTATGGTCTCTATATGAGCCTCAGATTCCCGTGGGTCCTCAATAGGGAACTCCTTCTTGCTTGAGAGACGTCCCATGAGGTCTTCCTCATTGGGATTCACGTCCTCTCCTTCCCCTCTAGGTTCGGCCATATTGATTATATCAATGGCCTTGCACTCTCTTTTTGGATTCTCTTCAGTATTGCTTGGGAGAGTACTAAGAGGAGTTTCAGTGATTTCCTTACTTAGCTGGCCCACTTGTGCCTCCAGATTTCTGATGGAGGACCTTGTTTCACTCATGAAACTTAAAGTGGCCTTAGACAGATCAGAGACTAAATTTGGCTAAGTTAGAGGTACTCTGTTCATAATTCTCTGTCTGTTGCTGAGAAGATGATGGATAAGGCTTGATATTGCTGAGCCTATTTCTTCCACCATTATTAAAGCCTTGTTGAGGCTTTTGTTGATCATTCCATGAGAAATTTGGATGATTTTTCCATGATGAATTATAGGTGTTTCCATAAGGTTCACCTATATAATTTACTTCTGCTATTGCAGGGTTCTCAGGATCATAAGCTTCTTCTTCAGAAGATGCCTCTTTAGTACTGTTGGATGCATTTTGTCATCCATTCAGACTTTGAGAAATCATGTTGACTTGCTGAGTCAATATTTTTTTCTAAGCCAAAATGACATTCAGAGCATCAATTTCAAGAACTCCCTTCCTTTGAGGCGTTCCATTATTAAGGGAATTTCTCTCAGAAGTGTACATGAACTAGTTATTTGCAACCATGTCAATAAGTTCTTGAGCTTCTGCAGGCGTTTTCTTTAGGTGAATGGATCCACCTACAGAATGGTCCAATGACATCTTAGAGAACTCAGATAGACCATAATAGAATATATCTATCATGGTCCATTCTGAAAACATGTCAAAAAGACATCTTTTGGTCATCTGTTTGTATCTTTCCCAAGCTTCATAGAGGGATTCACCATCTTTTTATTTGAAGGTCTGAACATCCACTCTAAGCTTGCTCAGCTTTTGAGGAGAAAAAAACTTAGCCAAGAAGGCCGCGACCAGCTTATCCCAGGAGTCTAGGCTATCTTTAGGTTGAGAGTCCAACCATGCTCTAGCTCTGTCTCTTACAGCAAAAGGGAAAAGCATAAGCCTGTAGACTTCAGGATCTACTCCATTAGTCTTAACAGTCTCACAGATCTGCATGAACTCAGTTAAGAACTGGTAAGGATCTTCTGATGAAAGTCCATGAAACTTGCAATTCTATTGCATTAGAGCAACTAACTGAGGTTTCAACTCAAAATTGTTTGCTCCTATGGTAGGAATTGAGATGCTTCTTCCATCAAATTTGGACGTAGGTGTGGTATAATCAGCAAGCATCCTTCTTGCATTATTGTTGTTAGGTTCGGCTGCCATCCCCTTTTCTTGTTCAAAAATTTCAGCAAGGTTGTCTCTGGTTTGTTGTAATTTAGCTTCTCTTAGTTTCCTCTTCAGAGTCCTTTCAGGTTCTGGATCAGCTTCAACAAGAATGCCTTTTTCCTTGTTCCTGCTCATATGAAAGAGAAGAGAACAGAAAAAGAATAGGAATCCTCTATGTCACAGTAAAGAGGTTCCATATTATTAGTAGAAGAAGAAGGGAATAAAGAAAGGAGAATCCAAACACAAGGGTAAGGATAGGGGCAGTGATTTGAGATGAAGAGAGGTGAAGAGAGGTGAAGAGAGGTGTTAGTAAATGAATAAATAAATAGGTGTTAGTTGAAAAAGATTTGAAAATCAAATTTGAAAAGATAAGAAGATAAGAAGTTAGAAAAGATATTTTAAAATCAAATTTTTGAAAAAGATAAAATTTTGAAAAAAGATATGATAAAAAGATATGATTAAAAAGATATGGTTGAAAAAGATTTAATTTTTAAAATTAAAATTAATTACTTGACTATCAAGAAACTAAAAGATAAGATTCTAGAATTTAAAGATTGAACCTTTCTTAACAAGAAAGTAACAAACTTCAGAATTTTGAATCAATCACATTAATTGTTAGTGTAATTTTCGAAAATCATGAAATAGAGATAAGAAAAAGATTTTAAAATTTCAAATTAAAAATTTTCGAAAAATATTAAGAAAAATGAAAAAGATTTGATTTTTGAAAAAAGTTTTGAAAAGATAGGATTTTTAAAATTGAAAATCTGACTTGATTCATAAGAAATAGCTAAGTTTTAAAAAATTTTGACTAAGTCAACTCAAATTTTTGAAAATTATGAAAAAAAAAGAAAAGATATTTTTTTGATTTTTTTTTTTAAATTTAATGATGAGAGAGAAAAACATGAAAATGACCCAAAATATGAAAATTTTGGATCAAAACACATGATGCATGCAAGAACACTATGAATGTCAAGATGAACACCAAAAACACTTTGATGATCATGATGAACATCAAGAACATATTTTTGAAAAAATTTTTGATGCAAAGAAAACATGCAAGACACCAAACTTAGAAGTTTATAATGCTTAGATACTATGGATGCAAAAATACACATGAAAAACATCATATAACACAAAACAAGAAAACATCAAGATCAAACAAGAAGACTTATTAAGAACAACTTGAAGATCATGAAGAACACTATGAATGCATGAATTTCGAAAAAATGCATAATAATAATTTTTAACAAATGCAATTGACACCAAACTTAAAAATTGACTCAAGACTCAAACAAGAAACATAAAATATTTTTTATTTTTATGATTTTATAATTTTTTTTGGATTTTTTTATATATTTTTCGAAAACATATAGACAAAAAGGAAGTAATGAATTCAAAGTCCTCAATCAAGATCCCAGGAATCATACCAGGTTAGTCTAAAGCTTGATGGCCAGCCAAGCTTCACCATATTATTTTGAAACTTTAGAATTCATTCTTAAAAATTTAGAACAATTTTCGAAAACAAAAGAAAAATTTTTGAAAGATTTTTGAAAAAAAATTTTTTGAAAATAAAACAAAAAAAAATTACCTAATCTGAGCAACAAGATGAACCGTCAGTTGCCCAAACTCGAACAATCCCCGGCAACGGCACCAAAAACTTGGTGCACGAAATTGTGATCATCAACAATGGCGCCAAAAACTTGGTAGCGCTCTCAACGTGAATCACACTTAGTCACAACTCCGTACAACTAACCAGCAAGTGCACTGGGTCGTCCAAGTAATACCTTACGTGAGTAAGGGTCGATCCCACGGAGATTGTTGGTATGAAGCAAGCTATGGTCATCTTGTAAATCTCAGTTAGGCAGATAATAAATGTTATGAAGTTTTCAAATAATAAATAAAGCAATAAATAAAGATAGAGTTACTCATGTAATTCAATGGTGGGAATTTCAGATAAGTGTTTGGAGATGCTTGTCCCTGTTGGATCTCTGCTTTCCTACTGCCTTCCTTCAATCCTTCTTATTCCTTTCCATGGTAAGCTGTATGTAGGGCATCACCGTTGTTAATGGCTACATCCAATCCTCTCAGTGAAAAAGGTCCAAATGCTCTGTCACAGCACAGCTAATCATCTGTCGGTTCTCGATCATGTTGGAATAGAATCCCTTGATTCTTTTGCGTTTGTCATCACGCCCAACAATCGCGAGTTTGAAGCTCGTCATAGTCATTCAATCCCTGAATCCTACTCGGAATACCACAGACAAGGTTTAGACTTTTCAGATTCTCATGAATGCCGCCATCAATCTAGCTTATACCACGAAGATTCTGATTAAGGAATCCAAGAGATATGTGCCCGGTCTAAGGTAGAACGGAAGTGGTTGTCAGTCACGCGTTCATAGGTGAGAATGATGATGAGTGTCACGGATCATCACATTCATCATGTTGAAGAGCAACGAATATCTTAGAATAAGAACAAGCGGAATTGAATAGAAAATAGTAGTAATTGCATTAAAACTTGAGGTACAGCAGAGCTCCACACCCTTAATCTATGGTGTGTAGAAACTCTACCGTTAAAAATACATAAGTGATGAAGGTTCAGGCATGGCCGAATGGCCAGCCCCCAATGTCTAAGATCACATAAACTGATCAAAGGTTCTCAATACAATAGTAAAAAGTCCTATTTATTCTAGACTAGCTACTAGAATTTACAGAAGTAAGTAATTGATGCAGAAATCCACTTTTGGGGCCCACTTGGTGTGTGCTTGGGCTGAGCTTGAGCTTTACACGTGTAGAGGCTTCTTTTGGAGTTGAACGCCAAGTTGTAATGTGTTTTTGGCGTTCAACTCTGGTTTGTGACGTGTTTCTAGCGTTTGACTCTAGAATGTAGCATGGAACTGGCGTTGAGCGCCCGTTTATGTCATCTAATCTCGAATAAAGTATGAACTATTATATATTTCTGGAAAGCTCTAGATGTCTACTTTCCAACGTTATTGAGAGCGCGCCATTTGGAGTTTTGTAGCTCCAGAAAATCCATTTCAAATGCAGGGAGGTCAGAATCCAACAGCATCAGCAGTCCTTTGTCAGCCTTTTATCAGAGTTTTGCTCAGGTCCCTCAATTTCAGCCAAAAATTACCTGAAATCATAGAAAAATACACAAACTCATAGTAAAGTCCAGAAATGTGAATTTAGCATAAAAACTAATGAAAACATCCCTAAAATTAGCTAGATTATACTAAAAACTATCTAAAAACAATGCCAAAAAGCGTATAAATTATCCGCTCATCAAGGACGTCCTCTACTAGTTCATAAGCCTGTTTCATTGATTTGTCTGCCATCTCTAGTGAGATTCTTGCAGCTTGAACCTCAAAGATTTCCAGTTTCTCCATTACAGAGAGTGGCATGAGGTTTATGCCTGACCCCAGGTCACACAGAGCCTTCTCAAAGGTCATGGTGCCTATGGTGCAAGGTATTAAGAACCTTCCGGAATCCTCTTTCTTTTGAGGTAATGTTTGCCTAATCAAGTTATTCAGTTCATTGATGAGCAAGGGGGGTTCATCCACCCAAGTCTCATTACCAAATAACTTGGCATTCAGCTTCATGATTGCTCCAAAGTACTTAGCAACTTGCTCTTCAGTAATATCTTCATCCTCTTCAGAGGAAAAATAGTCATCAGAGCTCATGAATGGCAGAAGTAGGTTCAATGAAATCTCCATGGTCTCTAGATGAGTCTCAGATTCCTTAGGTTCCTCAATTGGGAACTCTTTTTTGTACAGAGGACGTCCCATGAGGTCTTCCTCACTAGGATTCACGTCCTCCTCCTTCTCTGTGCATTCGGCCACTTTGGTTATATTGATGGCCTTGCACTCTCTTTTTGGATTCTCTTCTGTATTGCTTGGGAGAGTATTAAGAGGAGTTTCAGTGACTCTTTTACTCAGCTGGCCCACTTGTGCCTCCAAATTTCTAATGGAGGACCTTGTTTCATTCATGAAACTTAGAATGGCCTTAGATAGATCAGAGACTATGTTTGCTAAGCTAGAGGGGCTCTGCTCAGAATTCTCTGTCTGTTGCTGAGAGGATGATGGAAAAGGCTTGCTATTGCTAAACCTGTTTCTTCCACCATTATTAAAGCCTTGTTGAGGGATTTGTTAATCCTTCCATGAGAAATTTGGATGATTTCTCCATGAGGGATTATAAGTGTTTCCATAGGCTTCACCCATGTAATTCACCTCTGCCATTGCAGGGTTCTCAGGATCATAAGCTTCTTCTTCAGAAGATGCTTCTTTAGTACTATTGGATGCATTTTGCAAACCATTCAGACTCTGAGAAATTATATTGACTTGCTGAGTCAATATTTTGTTCTGAGCCAATATGGCATTCAGAGCATCAATTTCAAGAACTCCCTTCCTCTGAGGCGTCCCATTACTCACAGGATTCCTTTTAGAGGTGTACATGAACTGGTTATTTGCAACCATTTCAATGAGTTCCTGAGCTTTTGCAGGTGTTTTCTTCAGGTGAATAGATCCACCTGTAGAATGGTCCAATGACATCTTAGACAATTCAGACAGACCATCATAGAATATATCCAGGATGGTCCATTCTGAAAGCATGTCAGAAGGACACTTTTTGGTCAGTTGCTTGTATCTTTCCCAAGCTTCATAGAGGGATTCACCTTCTTTCTACCTGAAGGTTTGAACATCCACTCTAAGCTTGCTCAGCTTTTGAGGAGGAAAGAACTTGACTAAAAAAGCCGTGACCAGCTTATCCCAAGAGTTCAGGCTATCTCTAGGTTGATAGTCCAACCATATTCTAGCTTTGTCTCTTACAGCAAAAGGGAAAAGCATAAGCTTATAGACCTCGGGATCAACTCCATTGGTCTTAACAGTATTACAGATCTGCAAGAATTTAGTTAAGAACTGAAAAGGATCTTCTGATGGAAGTCCATAAAACTTGCAATTCTGTTGCATCAAAGAAACTAGTTGAGGCTTTAGCTCAAAGTTGTTTGCTCCAATGGCAGGGATTGAGATGCTTCTTTCATGGAAGTTAGAATCTGGTGCAGTAAAGTCACCAAGCAATTTCCTTGCATTATTGTTGGGTTCGGCTATTACTTCTTTTTCGAGATTCTCTGTAAGGTTTTCTCTGGATTATTGTGCTTTAGCTTCTTTTAGCTTCTTCTTTAGAGTCCTTTCAGGTTCAGGATCTGCTTCAACAAGAATGTCCTTGTCCTTGCTCCTGCTCATATGAAAAAGAAAATGACAGAAAAGGAAGAAAAATCTTCTATGTCACAGTATAGAGATTCCTTTATGTGAGTAGAAGAATAAGAATGAAGGAAGAAGAAGAAAAATTCGAACACAGAGAAGGGAGGGGTTCGAATTTTGAGAAGATAAGTGTTAGTAAATAAATAAAATAAATAGGAAGAGAGAGAGGGAAATTCGAAAATTAGAAGAAAAGAAAAGAAAAATATTTTTGTTTTCATTTTAAAATTTAGTTAGAATTCGAAAATTAAGAGAAGAAATAAAATTAAAATTAAAATTTGAAACAATTAGTTAATTAAAAGAATTTTGAAAAAGGGTGAGGAGTTTTCAAAAATTATAGAGAGAAAAGTAGTTAGGTGGTTTTGAAAAAGATAAGAAATAGTAAAACAAACAAAAAGTCAATTAATTAATTGAAAAAGATTTGAAAATCAATTTTGAAAAGATAAGAAGTTAGAAAAGATTTTTGAAATCAAAATTAAAAAAAAGATATGATTGAAAAAGATTTGAAAAAAGAGATATGATTTAAAAAAAGATATGGTTGAAAAGATATGATTGAAATTTATTTTGAAAAAGATTTAATTTTTAAGATCAGAATTAATGACTTGAAAAGATAAATTTTTGAAATTGAAATTTTGACTTGACTAACAAAAAACAACTTATTTTAAAAATTTTTGACTAAGTCAACCCAAAATTTTGAAATTTATGAGAGAAATAAGGGAAAGATATTTTTTATTTTTGAATTTTTAATGAGGAGAGAGAAAAACACAAAAAAGACTCAAAACATGAAAATTTTGGATCAAAACCAATGATTCATGCAAGAACACTTTGAAGATCATGATGAACATCAAGAACTTATTTTTGAAAAATTTTCAAGAAAAGAAAAACATGCAAGACACCAAACTTATAAATTTTACACTAACAAACTAAAAATGCATATGAAAAATAAGGTAAGACACAAAACAATAAAGTGTAAAGATCAAACAAGAAGACTTACAAAGAACAACTTGAAGATCATGAAGAACACCATGCATGAGTTTTCAAAAATTTTTAGAAAAAATTAAAACATGTAATTGACACCAAACTTATAACTTGACACTAGATTAAAACAAGAACACAAAATATTTTTGATTTTATGATTTTATAAATTTTTTTTTTATTTTTCGAAAACTATTTTTAGAAAAACAAAAAAGAAGAAAAATTTTGAAAGATTTTTGAAAACTTTTTGAAAATAAAATAATGGTTAAAACAAGAAAAAAATTACCTAATCTGAGCAACAAGATGAACCGTCATTTGTCCAAACTCGAACAATCCCCGGCAACGGCGCCAAAAACTTGGTGCACGAAATTGTGATCTCAATGGCGCCAACAACTTGGTACGCACAATTGTAATCTCAACTCTTTTTCACAACTTTGCACAACTAACCAGCAAGTGCACTGGGTCATCCAAGTAATAAACCTTACGTGAGTAAGGGTCGATCCCACGGAGATTGTCGGCTTGAAGCAAGCTATGGTCATCTTGTAAATCTCAGTCAGGAGGATTCAAATGGTCATAGAGTTTTGATAATTAAAAGATAAATAAACATAAAATAAAGATAGAGATACTTATGTAATTCATTGGTGGGAATTTCAGATAAGCGTATGGAGATGCTTTGTCCCTTCTGAATCTCTGCTTTCCTACTGTCTTCATTCAATCATTCATACTCCTTTTCATGGCAAGCTGTATGTAGGGGGGTCACCGTTGTCAATGGCTACCGTCCATCCTCTCAGTGAAAATGGTCCAGCTACGGGTTACGTAGGGCTAATCATCTGTCGGTTCTCATTTGTGTCGGAATAAGATCCAATGATCCTTTTGCGTCTGTCACTACGCCTAACAGTCATGAGTTTGAAGCTCGTCACAGTCATCCCATCTCAGATCCTACTCGGAATACCACAGACAAGGTTTAGACTTTCCAGATCTCAAGAATACTGCCAATTGACAAAGACTCTGATCTCACGGAATAGAAGGCTCTGTTGTCAGGAGAGGCAACCATGCGTCGTGGACCAGGAATCCAAGAGATACACACTCTAGCTTTCGCAGGTAGAACGGAAGTGTTTGTCAGGCACGCGTTCATAGCGAGAATGGTGATGAGTGTCACGGATCATCACATTCATCAGGTTGAAGTGCGAGTGAACATCTTAGAATAAGAATAAGCTTGAATTGAATAGAAGAATAATAGCACTTTGCATTAATACTCGAGGAATAGCAAAGCTCCACACCTTAATCTATGTTGTGTAGAAACTCCACCATTGAAAATACATAAGTGAAAATAGTCTAGGCATGGCCGAGAGGCCAGCCTCCAAGTCTAAGGAAAAACGTTCCAAAGATGATTTAAGGATAATCCAAAGATGTTAGTACAATAGTAAAAAGTTCTATTTATACTAAACTAGTTACTAGGGTTACAGAGATAAGTAAATGATGCAGAAATCCACTTCCGGGTCCACTTGGTGTGTGCTTGGGCTGAGCATTGAAGCTTTCATGTGTAGAGACTTCTCTTGGAGTTAAACGCTAGTTTGCAGCCTGTTTTGGGCGTTTAACTCTACCTTGTAACCTGTTTCTGGCGTTTAACGCCAGAATAAGGCAGGAAGTTGGCGTTTGAACGCCAGTTTGCATCGTCAAAACTCGAGCAAAGTATGAACTATTATATATTTCTGGAAAGCCCAGAATGTCTACTTTCCAACGCAATTGAGAGCGCGCCATTTGGGTTTCTATAGCTCCAAAAAATCCATTTCGAGTGCAGGGAGGTCAAAATCCAACATCATCAGCAGTCCTTTTTCAGCCTCTGAATCAGATTTTTGCTCAGGTCCCTCAATTTCAGCCAGAAAATATCTAAAATCATAGAAAAACACTCAAACTCATAGTAAAGTCCAAAAATGTGAATTTTGCTTAAAAAATAATAAAAATATACTAAAAAGTAGCTAGATCCTACTAAAAACTATCTAAAAACAATGCCAAAAAGCGTATAAATTATCCGCACATCAGTGGACGTTAAAACTGAAGGTGAAAAAGGCCATTATTTTAGCATTACAAAACCTGGGTGTGCCACTTGATATCGAAGGCGTGGCACGCCAACCCCTTTCATACAATGGGCGTGCCACTTGGAGTCTTGGGCGTGGCACGCTAGTTCAAATGGTCAGAGAATAGACTTTGGTGCATCATTGAAGGCGTGGCACGCCAGTTTTGGGCGTAGCATGCCAGAAGTGGGCGTGACACGCTGGCTACGTGACAGACTGACCTAGTCACCTTCAAATGGGCATAACTTGAGCTACAGAGGTCCAAATGAGTTGATTTTAAAAGTGTTAGAAAGCTGACATCCAGGGCTTTCCAACCATATATAATACTTTATAGTGGACATTCATTTTGAGGCCCAACCAACTCCATACTTTCAACATTTCAAAGTGGGTCATACTCCAAAGGGCAAAATCAAGTGGGAGTGGCATTTGGAACCATACGCCAACTTCTTCCTGCAGCCCCCAACCTTCAACCAAACCCACTCTAACTCTCATTCAAGCTACAATTGTCAACCAATCAAGGCTACAAGAAGCATCTAGAATAGTTTATTTCCATTTTATTATAATTTGCTTTTAATTTCATTTAATTTTGTAATTTAGGAGAGCCTATATAAAGGCCTTAGTTTCATAGAATTAGGAAGCTATCTATTAGGCTAGACACATTTGGAGGAGTGAGTCTTCGGACCCTCCTTCCCACCATTCTCTTCTCCTCTTCCATTTTCCTACTTGTAAATATTTTAGTTATGAATTACTAACTCTTTCCGTTGGGAAAGAGAGCTCTATTGTTTTTCAATGGATTGATTGTTTTTATTCTTCTTCTTCGCTTTATCTCTCTTTGATTTACTAGAAGGAATTTCATTCTTCATTCTAGCATTCAATTATCTTGGAAAAGAGATTGAATGTATTTGGGTTTTATGGGAACCTTGGAAGAGGAATCATAAAACCATGCTTGAAATCCTTTCTCACACTTGAGTAGGATCTGGGTTTTGGTGTTTGGATATGGTGACATATAATCCTCCCTCTACTTGGACCTATGAGGATGTGTGGTATAATCAGGGAACAAACTTCATCTCTTCTCATGAGCAATTAGACCAAGGAATTGGCTATTGATCAAGATTTGAGAGATTGAGTCACAAAGAAATTGGGGCTCAATCAATCATGATTGCCAAGAGGTCAATGAGTTGCATGATTGAAGATGAGATGAAATCAACTAATACAGAGAATGCAATATCTCTTGATCCCAATGTTTATTTTATCTTTCTTTCTTTTATTTACTTTGTGGTTATTTACATTTTCTGCACTTTATATTTCCAGCACTTTACTTTCTTGTACTTTACTTTCCTTGCCATTTACTTTCTTGCACTTTATTGCTTTCCTTTACTTTCATGTCATTTACTTTTCTTGTTGCTTATCACTCAAAATTGAATCGTCTAACTAGGATAATTAATCAACTATTGCTTGCTTAATCCAATTAATCTCTGTGGATACGATCCCACTCTATTGTGGGTTATTACTTGACGACAATTTGGTGCACTTGTCAAAGAACGGATTCATTATATGTGGGTAGTGAATTCTAGCCGATCAAGTTTTATGGCACCGTTGTCGGGGATTAATTGTGATTAACAAACTACCGGTTAGTTGATTTCCTAGATTAGACATTTTTTCCTTTATTTTTTTGTTTTTATCATTTAATTTCTTTTAATTTTCTCTTGCTAGTAAGGTGTTTGTGTTATTGCCTCACTAAGAATCCTTCATCTGTGACAATGAGGATTCCAATTTCTTTGGTGATTATTGTTTGAGACAAAGAATTTTGCAAGTAAGAATGGAGTCTACCTCACATTTTGATCAATCATGTCATATGGGATATTACCCACCACAACAAAATGATTCAATTCATTATCCTAATGGTGGATGGGAATATCACCAAGGAATGATAGAGTATGAGCAATCAAATAAAATGGAATACATCCCAGAGCCACAAAATAGTTCATATTGTTATGATAATTACCAAAATTTTGGCTGGGATTTTAATGCTGCATACCCCATTCATCAAGGACTATCACCCCGTAATTGTGCAACCTATACACCTTCACAAAATCTTCTAAAAGTTGCAATAGAAGAACTCTCCAAGAGATACCTCTTCATTGCCCAACTCAGTGAGTTCTTAAGGCAAAGTATAAGAGAGGTGATTGAAGATATGGAAATATCAAGGAGAAATCAAGAAGAGCAAATGAGACAATTGGCACAACATTTTGTTGATGAACCAACTAATGTCTTCCCATGGCCCAGGGAAGAATATCATGCCATCAGTCTAAGGAGTGAAAAAATGCTTAATGAGGGTGAAAATGAGGAGTTGGTAGAGCAAGAGAAAGAGATCCTTGTACCAAGTGAGCCACCATTCCAAGATGTTCTTGATAAAGAGGATACTCCAACCATCCCACAACACTCAAGTTTTGAAAACAAAGAAGTGAAGGCAATCAACAAAAGTACCAAAGAAAGGATGGTGACCAAGAAAAGAAGGATAATATCCATGAAGAAGAGGTCAACTAAAAGCCATCCCACCCCTACCCCAACAAGCAAGTTCACTCAAACTAACAACAAAAGAAAGCTTGCCGAGAGGCACTCAAAATAGGGGACATCAACTGGATCATCTTTCCTCTTGAGGTCATTCCTCTTAACAAACTGGAAGAAGAGGAAGAAAGTTGAGACCAATATGTCAAGCTAATGACATTAAAAGAGCGCTTGTTGGGAGGCAACCCAACCGTAGGTAACATTTCCTTTCTTTGTTTTGTTTATTTTCAATAATTTGGCATATGACTGCATTCTAAGTTTGGTGTTGCTATGCAACAATTTGATTTTCAATCTTCACTAGGTACTTGCTTCATTCTAAAATGAAAGTGTCATACTAAGTTTGGTGTTGCCACTTACCTTTCATGCAAAGTACCATGCATACACCACTTATTAATGCAATCACATTGTCTCTGTTTTTACTTCTTGTGCCCTTACTGTATCCTTATTTTCGCTTGCTTGAGCACATGCATTACTCACATTTTATTGTGTAAGACACTCATGACCCATCATAAATCCTATCACCACTGTTTTAATTGTTGCTTGAGGACAAGCAATCATTCTAAGTTTGGTGTGGGAAGGGGAAGAATAGGAGGAAAAGGACAACAACAATAAAGATGAAATACAAGGTGGTAACATTCATTTTTCCTCTTATTTGTTTTCAGTACATTTAAATTGCATGATTGTGTTCTATTCCCTTGTATGCATGTGTGTTGTGAATAAGCATAGCTTGATTGCCGAATTATAACATGTGCTATGATATTATGATTACCATCTTGAGTTTTGTGAGTTCAAAGTAATTAAGAATTATGATCATAAACAAACAAGGTCATTAAAGAAGAAGTTAGTTTAAACTTATAAGTATTGGGAAGCTAGCATGATTATTGTTGCTCAATTGCATTTGAATTTGTTTAGTTGAAGTTTTCATCTAGGACATTTTATGAAATTTTTGAAATCATGAAAACCTTGAAGAAGCAAATGCAAATAAGGCAAGAAAAGAAAAGGGAAAGAATGAGAAAGTTAAAGGCTCTGATTACCAATGACAATTCATTTGTCAAGTACTTGTGGTGTTTATGTATCAAGCAAAAAGCTTGAAAACAAAACACTTAGAGTAAAGACTAGGCTCAAGTGTAAAGCACTCCCTCAAAGCTCAAGGCTTTGAGCATCAATGATTAGAGAGTAAAGAAAAGAAACAAATGAGCTTAAAGAATCCTCTAATTAAATGCTTGTGGTGCTTATGTATCAAGTGGTAATACTTGAAAATAAAGCATTTAGAGCCGTAGCTTTCAACACATGGTGCAAATCACCCAAAAAGTAAGCTAAGAAAAGAACAAAAATCTTGTTTCAAGGAAGGAAAATAAAGAAAAATATTTCATAAAATGAGCTAGATAGAAGCATCAATCATTTGAATGTCTTTTGTGAATGCAGCATGCATAAGAAACTAGCCAACCATAAACATAAAAATTGCTACTCTTCTCACCTTGGTTTGTCAAACTTTATTGTATGATTCTTTATTTGCTTGAGGACAAGCAAAGTTTAAGTTTGGTGTTGTGATGACTGCGCATCATGTACTCTTTTTCTTATCTAAAAGGACCATAAAAAGAGCATAATCTCATTAAAACAATGTAATTTCATGGAACAAATGATATATATTATGGTACATTGCTTTGAAATGGGTTTATGCTAAATTTCAGGTGAAAAGATCAACAAAAGGGGAAGGAAATAGCAAATAAAGCTAGGCGTGTGAAGCTGGGCGTGCCACTTGAAGCTCTGGGCATGGCATGCCAAGCTTTTGAACCAACTCTCTCAACAATGGGCGTGCCACTTGGAACTTTGGGCGTGGCACGCCAGGCCAACATTCCAACAAGAGAGATTGAAGAGTTCAACATGGGCATGCCACTTGATGTCGAAGGCATGGCACGCCAACCTTAATTGTGACTTGGGCGTGCCACTTGGGTTCTAGGCGTGGCACGCCAAGCTTGAAAGAATACAGTTCCAACATGGGCGTGCCACTTGGTGCTATGGGCGTGGCACACCAAGTTTGTGAAGCCAAGATCTTAAAGGGGGTGTGCCACTTGGTGTTTTAGGCATGGCACGCCAGGCTTAAGTTCCAGAGGAGTTATTTTGAGCCCCACTATGGGCGTGGCACGCCAGGCATATGCTAGCCTGACCTTCTCTCATTCAAATGAAGATATCTTGAGCTACACAACTCCAAAGGAAGCGATTCTAGTGCCATTAGAAAGTAGACATCCAGATATTTTCAACCATATATAACACTTTATAATAGACACTGGAATTGAGGAAGATATTGACCCCGAAATCACAAAAAGAAAAATATGTCACTGCAGAATTACCAGCCTGACCTCTTCATCTTCAAAGGAATATAACTTGAGTTGTAGAGATCCAAATGCGATTATCTTGGTGGCGTTGGAAAGCTGACATCAAGAGCTTTCTAAAAATATATAACACTTTAGGGTGGTCATTAAAACCGAAGGTGAAAAAGGCCATTATTTTAGCATTGCAAAACCTGGGCGTGTCACTTGATATCGAAGGCGTGGCACGCCAACCCATTTCATACAATGGGCGTGCCACTTGGAGTCTTAGATGTGGCACGCCAGTTCAAATGGCCAAAGAGGAGATTTTGGTACATCATTAAAGGCGTGTCACGCTATTTTCACAACATATGGGGCGTGGCACACTGGGTTACGTGAAAGACTGACCTAGTCTCTTTAAAATGGGCATAACTTGAGCTACAAAGGTCCAAATGAGTTGATTCTAAAAGCGTTGGAAAGCTGACATTCAGAGCTTTCCAACCATATATAATACTTTATATTGAACATTCATTTTAAGGCCCAACTAACCCCATACTTTCAACGTTGCAAAGTGGGTCATACTCCAAAGGGCAAAATCAAGTGGGAGTGGCACTTCAACTTCTTCCTATGGCCCCCAACCTTCAACCAAGCCCACTCCAACTCTCATTCAATACTACAATTGTCAACTAATCAATGCCACAAGAAGCATCTAGAATAGTTTATTTTTATTTCATTGTAATTTACTTTCAATTTCATTTAAGTTTGTAATTTAGGGGAGCCTATATAAAGGCCTTAATCTCATAGAATTAGGGAGCTATCATAGAACACTTGGACTCTGGGCTGAATTCCGCTAGAGAGGGGTCTTCAGACTCCCTCTTCTCACCCACACGTCTCTCCTCTTCTACTTTCTTACTTGTAAATATTTTAGTTATGACTCACTAACTCTTTCCATTAGGAAAGAGAGCTCTATTATTTTTCAATGGATTAGATTGTTTTTATTCTTCTTCTTCTCTTCATCTTCTCTGTAATTTGCTAGAAGGATTTTCATTTTTTATGCTAGTGTTCAATCATCTTGGGAAAGAGATTGAATGTATTTGGGTTTGATGTAAACCTTGGAAGAGGAATCATAAAACCATGCTTGAAATTCCTTCTCACACTTGAGTAAATTTGGGTTTTGGGTTGGATATTATGACATTTAATCTACCCACTACTTGGGTCTATGAGGATGTGTGGTATAATCAGGGAACAAGCTTTATCTCCTCTCATGAGCAACTAGACCAAGGAATTGGCTATTGATTAAGATTGAGGAGATTAAGTTACCAAGGAATTGGGACTCAATCACTCATGATTGCCAAGAAGTCAATGAGTTGCATGATTGAGGATGAGATGAAATCAATCAATCCAGAGAATGCAATATCTCTTGATCCCAATGCTTATTTTATCTTTCTTTCTTTTATTTAATTTATGGTAATTTATTTTCCAGCACTTTACTTTGCTGTACTTTACATTTATGCTATTTACTTTCTTGCACTTTAATGCTTTTCTTTACTTTCATGTCATTTACATTTCCTTGTTTCTTATCATTCAATTATGCTTGTATAACTAGAATAATCAATCAACTATTGCTTGCTTAATTCTTTAATCTCTGTGGATTCTACCCCACTCCTAGTGGGTTATTACTTGATGATAATTTGGTGCGCTTGCCAAAGAACGAATTTATTATATGTGGGTAGTGAAATCCAGTCCATCACTAACTGAGGCTTAAGCTCAAAGTTATTTGCTCTAATGGTAGGTATAGAGATGCTTCTTCCATAGAAGTCAGAAGTAGGTGCAGTGAAGTCACCAAGAACCTTCCTTGCATCTCCTCCATTATTCAGATCGGCTGCAATGTTTGTATTTTTAGTTTCTTGTTTGAAAAGTTCAGTGAGGTTTCCTCCAGAGTGTTGTGCTTTAACTTGTTGTAAATGCCTCCTTAGAGTTCTCTCAAGTTCAGGATCAGGATCAAAGAGGGGTTCTTTATCTCTGCTCCTGCTCATAAACAAGAAAAATAAAATAAGAAAGAAAAAGAATGGGAGTTTCTATATCAAAGTATAGAGGACTCCCTGTTAGATGTGAAGAAGAAAGAAGAATGAGGGTAGAGGAATGAGAAGAAGAATTCGAATATGAGGGGTAGAAGAATTCAAATATTAAGAAGTAAAAAGAAAAACTAGAATTAAAATATTTTTGTTTGTATTTTAATTGTTAATTGAATTAAAAAGATTTGAAAATTGAGTGTGATTTTAGAAAAAGAAGAAATAGAAAGAGGTAAGAAGTTTTCAAAAATAGAAGAGAGAAGAATTAGTTAGGAAGTTTTGAAAATGAGGGAAAAGAAAGGAGAGTATTAAAGAGATACCAAACTTTTAAAATTAAAATAAGATAAAGAAGTAACTAATTAAGAAAGAATTGAAAATAAGATAAGATAGGAGATTTAAAAAATATTTTATTTTAAAAATTTTAAAATTTAAAATTGGGAAGGAAAAGTCAACAAGATAAGATAAGAATTGAAAAGATTTGATTTTGAATTTTGAAATCGAAACAAGATAAGATAAAGATTTGAAAATAAGTTGAAAAGATAAGATGTGGTGAAGATTTGAAAAAGATTTGAAAAGATAAGATTCAAAATTTAAAATTCAAACTTTACTTAAAAGAAAATACTAAACTTAAAATTTTTAAATCAAGATAAGAAAAAGGGAATAAGATTTTCGAAAATTTGAATAAAGATAGAAAAGATATTTTTTTATTTGTCGAATTAATGAAGAAAGAGAAAAATAACTAAAAGACACCAAACTTAAAATTTTTAGATCAAAGACACTAGTTCTTCGAAAATTAAAAAGAAAAACACCAAAAGACACCGAACTTAAAAATTTTTAAGATCAAACAAAGAAAAGAAACAAGAACAACTTGAATACCAAGAAGAACACTCAAGAATAAATTCAAAAATTTAAAGAAAATAAAGAACACACAAAGGACACCAAACTTAAGAACTGAGACTAGACTCAAACAAAAGACAAAGAAAAGATGGATTTTGAAAATATTTTTGAAAATGAAAACAAAAGACACGATTAAAGAGTTACTAAACCTTAAAGTACCTAATCTAAGCAACAAGATAGTCCGGTATTTTGTCAAATTCGAACAATCCCCGACAACGGCACCAAAAACTAGGTGCATAATGTAAGGTCTTCGTAGGTTAGGAATTTTCACAAAATAATTCCGTTGAAGTATAGTTCCTAACCAACAAACAACCTCCAATCAAAGTTTTAATTTGGTTGTCACAAGTACAAACCCCAATAAAAACCAAGAGTATTTAAACATCGGGTCATCTCACAAGGAATTGCAATGAAGTGCTCAATTATTGACTATGAAGGAACAAAGGGGGGTTTGATTGGTAATTAACAAGAAAAGTAAATAACAAGAAATTAAATGACAATTAACTAATAAAGGAAAGGAAAAGAACTCTTGGCTAAGGCATGAAAATTGAGATCACCATCCTTGTCTACAAACTATATATTAACAATTATGAAGGACCAACCCATCAAGTCTACTTCTATGCTTGAAGTAAGTCAAATATGCTTGATCAACATCAACCCATAAGTCCCAACCTAGCTACTAATTAACTTAGTAGTAGGCTAGTATTAATGGGTATCAAATTTACCACTAAGGGTTCTCAAATCACCAATTCAATTAGACCCAATGACTCAAGGTCACCCAATTCCCTTAGCCTAGGCCAAGAGTATAGAAAACTACTCTAATACTAGTGAAAATATTTTATCAAATACCTAGAGTATAATAAAAGTAAACATCACAAAATGCAAGAATTAATGAAAACCATAACTAACAAAAACAAGAAATCAACAATAGTAACTAAGATAAACATAAAAAGACACGGAAACATAAAATTACATTAAAAGGAAATTGAAATCAACAAGAGTGCATGAACATAAAAGCAAAAAAATAAAGGGGATGACAAGTAAAACTAGAAGAGCAAATATGTAATAACAAGAAATTAAAAGGAAAATCTAAATCAAAGCAAGAATTACCATAGATCTAAGAGAATTTAACCTAAATTACCCTAAATTCTAGAGAGAAGGGAGAGCTTCTCTCCCTTGAATTCTAACCTAAAACATGGTGAAAAACTAAACTATGACTACTCCCCCCTCCCATTCCCTTCCAATTCTTGGGTTCAAAAACATCAGAAATGAGTTGGATTTGGGCCTCCTTGAGCTCAGAAATCACCCCCAGCGTATTGCCTTTAATGAGGTCATGTGCCGCTTGTCACGCGTACGCATGGGTCATGCGTACGCATCACTGGCAACTTTCCTTATCACGCGTACGCGTCACCTTGACGATTCCTTCCCACACACACGCGTGGGCCACGTACACGCGTCACTAGACAGATTATCAAAATCTCATTTCTTCATGAATTCTCCATTTTTGCATTTTTTTTCTTTATTTCTTCAATTCAATCCTTGCCTTCTAAACCTGAGATCACTTAACAAACATATCAAGGCATCGAATGGAATTAAAGTGAATTAAATTTAGCAATTTTAAAGCCTAAAAAGTATGTTTTCACTCTTAAGCACAAATTAGGAGAAATTTATAAAATCGTGCTATTTCATTGAATAAATATGAGATAAGTTGATAAAATCCCCTAAATTCAACACAAGATAAACCACAAAATTGGGGTTTATCAAATCTTCCCACACTTAAACTAAGCATGTTCTCATGCTAAACCAAGAAAGACAAGAAATGGGATATGAACATTTATTAAATGCAAATAAACTATATGCACCTATCTACATGCATGTAACTAAATGCAAAATGATTCTACCTACTTGGTTAAAAGTAAATCAATCTCCAAGAATGTATATGAACAAGTAGGGCTAAGATAATATGATTATTCATGAACTCCACCAATTCAAATATCAAAATAAAGTATAAACAAACTTGCAAGAAGGAAGCTCGTGAAAGTAGGGAACAAGAAATTGAGCATCGAACCCTCACCGGACGTGTATCCACTCTAGTTGCTCAAGTGTATAGGGTTGATTCACTCAATTCTCCTCTAATCATGCTTTCCAAGATTTGTTTTTCATCTAACAATCAACAATTATTCAATGCATGCATACATTAATCATAAGGACTTATTCATAGGTTGTAATGGGACTAGGGTAAAGGTAAGGATATATATATGGCTAAGTGAGCTTGAAATTTGCATCTTTGATTAACCTAAGCTCTCACCAAACACATATAACAACCTATACAATTCTAATACACCACCTAGTTACCCATGATTCCCACTTTTTTTTCCACATACTCATGCATCCTCTTCAATTCACATTCCATATGCATTGTTATTGTTACTTGCTTTGGGGCATTTTTGTCCCCTTTTATTGCTTTTCTTTTTTTTTCTTATACGCAACCTTTGTCTGAGTTTGGTTTCCAGTATCATAACCTCTGTAAGCAACCTCTATCTTACAGGTGCGACTCTCTTGAGCTGATATATGCAAATATAACCTCGGTAAGCAACCTCTGTCCTACAGGTAAGGCTCTCTCTAGCCAATATATGTCGTGATAACCTCTGTAAGCAACCTCTGTCTTATAGGTGCGACCATCCTCTGGATTGGCCGATGTATCTCTGGAAAGCAAATGTCGGTGGACTCACCACCATATCTCTGCTCATTTTCAGCAGGTAAACAATCATCTCTGCTTCTTTCCTTTTCTTTTCGTTCGTTCTTTCTTTTCTTTTCTATTCTCTGCTTTCCTGTGGCAGAGGTTTTTTGATTCTTTTAATTTTTTGACTCTCTGCTCTTCTGTGGCATAGGTTCTTTAAATTCTTTTCTTTTCTTTTCTCATCATTCTTTTAATTCCTTACTTTTAACATAAAAAAAATATCTTCACACTCTTCCCTCGTCTTTTCCTAAATATTTTATGAAGTGGGGATCATGAGATCCTTAACTTAGATTTGTCTTCCTAAAATTTTTAGAAAAACTTGTCTGTTTACCACTCTCTGTTTTATTTTTCATAATACATACAATAATATTCTTATAAAATAATATCTTGATGAATAATAATTTGTAATAATAATTTACTATAATGTAAATGAGTAATTTTAAACAAATATTTAATAATATTTATAATACTCTTAAAACTTATTTTATAAAACCTTATTTTCAAATTTTTATTAATTACTTTCTAAACCACGAATTCTTTAATATTTTATTTTTTACTTCAATATTTTATAAAATTATATTTAAACCTTCACTTTGTTTCATATTTATATATATAACCCTGAGCTTTTATAAAATATCCGGTTTTCCCCTGAACTTTATTTATTATCCAAAATACCCAAAAAACTTATATAATTATAATATTAAACTCAATATTTTCATAAAAATACAAGTATATTTCCTCAAAAATAATTCTTCTTGGCTGATTCTTTTCTTCATTAAGAACCGAAACCCTCTTTATTTTCTTTTTTAAAAAAATACATTTAAATCTTAATCCGTTTTTTAGTTTTACGGTTATTGATTTTTCACAGCTTTTAATTTAATTTCTCGGCCATTAAACCTCACCCATTTTATTGAAACACTAACACAATGACAACCCGAAATCAGCCTCATTATCATAGTTTGGCCAGCACAAACATTACCAAATTACAAGCATAATCACATATAACAATACATCAACAAAATTCAATATAAAGTCAACCAAACTCCATCAATAATCAATCACAACAACCATTCACTTATCTAAAACAAATTTAATTGGTGAGAATTTACCAAAATCCTACCTTCGTACGAAATCAAAATACTCGAAGCTCTGGAGAAGACTTCTGACCGAGCCGTTGAAGAAGAAAACGTTTGGAATCGTCTGTGCCTCTGATGAATCCACATTTCATGATATTTATTTTCTCCATTTAGGTGGATTTCATTGACTTTTCTTGCACTTATCCATTGAAATAGCATAATTTCATGAATTCTTTCCTAATTGTGCTTAATTGTGAAAAACATGCTTTCATGCTTAAATTACTAATTTTAATTCACTTTTCTCCCATTCGATGCCTTGATATGTTTGTTTGAGTGATTTAAGGTTTTGAAGGTAAGAATGGCTTGAGAAAGTGGAAGGAAAGCATACAAAGTGGAAGAATTCAAGAAAGGAATGATTTGGAAAGCTGTCCATCCTGACCTCTTGGTACTAAATTGGTCATAAATTGAGCTATAGAGGTCCAAATGAGGTGGTTTCAGTGGCATTGAAAAGCTAACGTCTGGGGCTTCAAAATAGTATGCAATTTGCTATAGTGGACATAAGTCTATGTGTGCGTACACACAGGTACTTGTGCGTACGCACAAGTCAAGATTCAGCATGTGTGCAGACGCACACATCTGTGCGTCCGCACAAGTCCCTGCACGTGACCTCATTAATTCCAATTCGCTGGCAGCGATTTTTGGGCCCCAAAACCCAATCCAACTCATTTCTGAAGCTATTTCAAGCCAAATTGAAGCTTGGAGAAGGGGGGAGCACTTAGGTTTAGGTTTTTACATGTTTTTGTTAGTTTTCTAGAGAGAGAAGCTCCCTCTCTCTCTAGAATTAGGGTTAGTTAGTTTAATTTCTTGTAATTTTTACTTTTAATTCTTGCTTTTATTTACTTTTTCTTGTCATTTATTGTTATTGTACCTTTATCTTCTCCACCTCTTTTATTATTTTCTCTTTTATGTCAATTTTCATGTTTATGGATACTTTGTTAATTTTACTTTCAATTAATGCAACTTATGTTTCATGTTCATTTATTGCTTTCTCTAGTTGTTACTGTTATTTTCTTGCTTTGGTAGCTTTAGAATTTATTTTTAATGCAATTTAGTATTATTTTATTTTCATGCACACCAAATGTTTAATAAAATGCTTGGCTTAGTTTTCACTTAATTTTTCTCCACTCTTGACTTGAAATTGATAACTTTGGTGATCCTTGAGACATTGATGTCCATTCTTGTTTGATACATTAGAGTAGTTAGTTGATTTGGTCTCTCTTGACACTATGTGACCCCTTAGTGTTGACATAGGACTTAGGGATTGAAATCAACTATGCCTACTTGACTTATCTTCGATGTAAGGTTGACTAAGTAGGATTAACTCTTCATAATCATCATGTGTTTGTGGTCAATGGATATGATAGGTAACCTTAGCTCTCAATTACTTGCCAAGAGGTTTCTTGCATTTGAAGTTTACTTGCTTTGACTTTTATTTCTCGCATGTTTAGTTTTCACACTCTTGGCTGAGAAATTGGGTGTTTGTGTGGAATTGAGTTGTGGATGTCCATTCCGTATTGTGTGTGAATAGTTAATTGGTTTGGTTTCCATTGATATTAGTCTTTCACTAAGTAATTAGTGAGTTGACTAGGACTTATGGATTGAGATCAATTACACCCTTTTGACCAATTCTCAAGGAGGATTGACTAATTGAGATTGATTCCACACAATTGCCATGTTTGTGGTCCATAACGAGGATAAGAATCCTTAACTCTCCAATTCTCACCAAGAGCTCCTTTTGTCATTTAATTTCCACTTGCATTGCTTTTAATTGCTTTCCATTTAATTCCTTGCATGCTTGTTTTACTTTCTTGCTATTTACATTCCCTTGCTCTCTTGCTTTCATTCCCAATTCCCCATGCTCTCTCATAGCCAATAATAGACAATTAATTGCAACTCCTAGGGAAGACAACCCGGGGGTTTAAATACTCTCGGTTAATTAGAATTTGTAAACATTTGATTAAGAGAATTCATTGTTGGTTTGGACTATGCTACTAACAATTCATGCTTGTCTTGATTGATTCCAAACTATAAAATAAATTCTTCTTGTCAGCCTCCTAGAACTCCAATTGGCCGAACTCAAGGGGTAGGAGAGATACATCACCATCGACTTACACTGGACAAAAGTAATACCAATGTGTAGAAGAGGAGGACACAAACACTTTTACTGGATTAGATTTTTTATTGAAGTTACGAATCGCAAGAAATCGAAACCATAAGTTCAATGGAGGTTACAGTTCTCTATCTCTCTCTCTTGGTCACTCTTCTATATTCTCACTGTTTGCATGCAAATGAGCTTAATAATAATAGCCTCATATGATATGATATATCTATGATTAAAGCAAGTAAAATATATGAATAAGATAATAATAAAATTATATTACCATCTATTTTACTTCGGGTTTGAAATTGACTCATCATAATAAAACTAACTGCTTTAAAATATTATTTTAAGAAAAACTCGCTGATGAGCGGATAATTTGTACACTTTTTGGCATTGTTTTTAGTATGTTTTTAGTATGATATAGTTAGTTTTTAGTATATTTTTATTAGTTTTTAGTTAAAATTCACTTTTCTGGACTTTACTATGAGTTTGTGTGTTTTTCTGTGATTTCAGGTATTTTCTG
>NC_029773.3:61258137-61258687 GCF_000817695.3 Arachis duranensis
GGGATTATGAGAGTTGTGAAAAGTATTGTTCACAATTTCGCGCAGCAAGTTTTTGGCGCCGTTGCCGGGGATTGTTCGAGTATGGACAACTGACGGTTCATCTTGTTGCTTAGATTAGGCATTTTTTCTTCAGAGTTCTTAAGAATGAATTCTAGTGTTTCAAGGTGATGTTCTCATCATCACCAAAGCTGATTGATCTTCATCAATTTAGCTCTTGAATGCAATGTTCTGCTGAAGCTTGGCTGACCATGTCTAATTCCTTTAGACTGAAGCTTTAGACTAACATTGCATGATTCCTGGAATTCTCATTGAGAATTTTGATACCTTTTTCCACTTAATTTTCGAAAAACTCAAAAAAAAATCAAAAAAATCATAAAATCCAAAAATATTGTATGTTTCTTGTCTGAGTCTAGTGTTTCATTCTAAGTTTGGTGTCAATTGCATGCATTCATTCATGTGTCTTAAGGATTTTCAAGTAATTCTTGATAATTTTCGTGCTCTGATCTTTGAATTCAATTGACTTGAGTGTTTTGTGTGTCTCATATGCATT
>NC_029773.3:61258925-61261035 GCF_000817695.3 Arachis duranensis
CACAGAAAAAGCTGGGCGTTCAAAACGCCCAGTGAAGAAGGACAGACTGGCGTTTAAACGCCAGCCAGGGTACCTGGTTGGGCGTTTAACGCCCAAAAAGGTATAGTTTTGGGCGTTAAACGCCAGAATGTGCACCATTCTGGGTGTTTAACACCAGGATGGCACAAGGGGGAAGATTCTGTTTTTCAATGCAATTTTTTTTCAGTTTTCAAAGTTTTTCAAAATCAAATCTTTTTCAAATCAATTTTTTTCAATCAAATCTTTTTCAAAATCAATTTCTTTCTATTTTCAAAGATACTTACTATCAATTAATGATTTGATTCAACATTTCAAGTATGTTGCCTTTTCTGTTGAGAAAGGTTTAATGTTTGAATCATATCTTTTCTTGTTAGCCAAGTTTTTAATTTTCAAAATCAAATCTTTTTAAAATGTTTTTCAAATCATATCTTCTCAATCACACTTTTTTTTAACCAATCATATCTTCTTAACCACATCTTTTTCAAAATAATTTTCAATCAAATCTCTTTAATTTCTAATTTCAAAATCTTTTTCAAAAATCACTTGATCTCTTTCCCACTTTCATTTTCGAAAATTAAGTAATGTTTTTCAAAAAAATGTTTTCAAAATTTTTACTTAATTTTCGAAAATCACTTCCCTTCTTCTCACATCCTTCTATTTATGGACTAACACTATTCTTTAATTCAAAATTCGAACTCCATCTCCTTTGATAAGTTCGAATTTTCTACTTCTGTCTTCTATCTTTCTTTTCCTCTGACACCTAAAGGAATCTCTATACTGTGACATAGAGGATTCCACATTTTCTTGTTCTCTTCTCTCTCATATGAGCAGGAACAAAGACAAAGGCATTCTTGTTGAAGCTGACCCTGAACCTGAAAGGACCTTGAAGCGAAAGCTAAGAGAAGCTTCCATGGACTTCCATTGGAAGATCCTCATCAGTTTTTAGCTGAATTCTTGCAAATCTGTGACACTGTCAAGACTAATGGGGTTGACCCTGAGGTCTACAGACTTATGCTATTCCCTTTTGCTGTAAGAGACAGAGCTAGGACATGGTTGGACTCTCAACCTAAAGAAAGCCTGGACTCTTGGGAAAAGCTAGTCAATGCCTTCTTGGCAAAGTTCTTTCCACCTCAAAAATTGAGTAAGCTTAGAGTGGAAGTCCAAACCTTCAGACAGAAGGAAGGAGAATCCCTCTATGAAGCTTGGGAAAGATACAAACAATTAATCAGAAAGTGTCCTTCTGATATGCTTTCTGAATGGAGCATCATAGGTATTTTCTATGATGGTCTCTCTGAACTGTCTAAGATGTCTTTGGATAGCTCAGCAGGAGGATCTCTTCATCTGAAGAAGACGCCTACTGAAGCTCAAGAACTGATTGAAATGGTTGCAAATAACCAATTCATGTACACTTTTGAGAGAAATCCTGTGAACAATGGGACTAGTCAGAAGAAAGGAGTTCTTGAGATTGACACTCTGAATGCCATATTGGCACAAAACAAAATATTGACCCAACAAGTCAATATGATTTCTCAAAGTCTGTCTGGAATGCAAAATGCACCAAGCAGTACTAAGGAGGCTTCATCTGAGGAAGAAGCCTATGATAAGGAGGCTTCATCTAAGGAAGAAGCCTATGATCCTGAGAACCCTTCAATGGAAGAGGTGAATTACATGGGAGAACCCTATGGAAACACCTATAATCCTTCATGGAGGAATCATCCCAATCTTTCATGGAAGGATCAACAGAGACCTCAACAAGGTTTCAATAACAACAATGGTGGAAGAAACAGGTTTAGCAATAGCAAGCCTTTTCCATCATCTTCTCAGAAACAGACAGAGAGTTCTAAGCAGAATACCTCTGACTTAGCAACCATGGTCTCTGATCTAATCAAAACCACTCAAAGTTTCATGACTGAAACAAGGTCCTCCATTAGAAATTTGGAGGCACAAGTGGGTCAGCTGAGCAAGAAAGTTACTGAACTCCCTCCTAGTACTCTTCCAAGCAATACAGAAGAAAATCCAAAAGGAGAGTGCAAAGCCATCAACTTGGCCGAATCCTGGGAGGAAGAAGAGGCAGTGAACGCCACTGAGGAAG
>NC_029773.3:61261623-61262037 GCF_000817695.3 Arachis duranensis
CTGGGAAGTTTTCAATACCTTGTACCATAGGCACCATGACCTTCAAGAAGGCCTTGTGTGACTTAGGGTCAAGTGTAAACCTAATGCCTCTCTCTGTAATGGAGAAGTTAGGGATCTCTGAGGTGCAAGCTGCAAAAATCTCACTAGAGATGGCAGACAACTCAAGAAAACAAGCCCATGGACTTGTAGAGGATGTTCTAGTTAAAGTTGAAGACCATTACATCCCTACTAATTTCATAGTCCTAGAGACTGGGAAGTGCATGGATGAGTCCATCATCCTTGGCAGACCCTTCCTAGCCACAGCAAGGGCTGTGATTGATGTTGATAGAGGACAGTTGATCATTCAAGTGAATGAAGAATCCTTGGTGTTTAAGGCTCAAGGATATCCCTCTATCACCATGGAGAGGAAGCATG
>NC_029773.3:61262249-61262466 GCF_000817695.3 Arachis duranensis
CTGTCAAGCTAATGACATTAAAGAAGCGCTTGTTGGGAGGCAACCCAATGTTTTATAATTAACTATTTTCTTTTGTTATTTTTTCTTTTTTTTGTAGGCTGATGATCATGAGAAGTCACAAAATCAATGAAAAAAGAAAAAACAGAATGAAAAATAGGAAGAAAAACAGCACACCCTGGAGGACGCACCCACTGGCGTTTAAACGCCAGTGAGGTTA
>NC_029773.3:61262518-61262872 GCF_000817695.3 Arachis duranensis
GGCAGTGAGGCTAGCTGTTGGGCGTTTAACGCCCAGTCTGGCACCATTTTGGGCGTTTAACGCCAGAAAGGGGCATCAGACTGGCGTTAAACGCCAGAAAAGGGCAAGAACCTGGCGTTAAACGCCAGGAATGGGCATCAGCCCGGCGTTTAACGCCAGAAATGGCTCAAAATGTGATTTTGCTTGCCATTTGGTGCAGGGATGACTTTTCCTTGACACCTCAGGATCTGTGGACCCCACAGGATCCCCACCTACCCTACCACTCTCTCTCTTCTTCACCAATCACCTCAACACCTCTTTCCCAAAAACCCCTCACCTATCAAATCCCATCTTTCTCTTCACCATTCACATCCA
>NC_029773.3:61263984-61264478 GCF_000817695.3 Arachis duranensis
ACATAGAGGGAGACATCCCCATTGATGAGGACAAGCCCATCACTAAGAAGAGGATGGAGCACACAAGAGACCCCACTCACCATGAGATCCCTGAGATTCCTCAAGGGATGCACTTTCCTCCACAGAACTATTGGGAGCAACTAAACACCTTCCTAGGAGAATTGAGTTCCAACATGGGACAACTAAGGGTGGAGCACCAAGAACACTCCATCATCCTCCATGAAATTAGAGAAGATCAAAGAATCATGAGGGAGGAGCAACAAAGACAAGGAAGAGACATTGAGGAGCTCAAGCACTCCATAGGAACTTCAAGAGGAAGAAAGAGCCGCCATCACTAAGGTGGACCCGTTCCTTAATTTCCTTGTTCTTTATTTTCCTGTTTTTCAAATTTTAGTGCTTATGTTTGTCTATGTTTGTGTCTTGTGATCATTAGTATCTTAGTGTCTATGCCTTAAAGTTATGAATGTCCTATGAATCCATCACCTTTCTTGAAT
>NC_029773.3:61265882-61289528 GCF_000817695.3 Arachis duranensis
GGCATTCAAGAGAATCCGGAAGGTCTAACCTTGTCTGTGGTATTCTGAGTAGGATTCAATGATTGAATGACTGTGACGTGCTTCAAACTCCTAGCAGGCGGGGCGTTAGTGACAGACGCAAAAGAATCATTGGATTCTATTCTGGCCTGACCGAGAACCGACAGCTGAATTTCGCGTGCTGTGACAGAGCATATGCAATCGTTTTCACTGAGAGGATGGGAGGTAGCCATTGACAACGGTGAAACCCTACACAAGCTTGCCATGGAAAGGAATAAGAAGGATTGGATGAAGACAGTAGGAAAGCAGAGAGACGGAAGGGAAGGCATCTTCATGCGCTTATCTGAAGTTCCTACCAATGAATTACATAAGTACCTCTATCTTTATCTTATTGTTTATTTCGTTCATCATCATATCCATTTGAGTTTGCCTGACTAAGATTTACAAGATGACCATAGCTTGCTTCATACTAACAATCTCCGTGGGATCGACCCTTACTCGCGTAAGGTTTATTACTTGGACGACCCAGTGCACTTGCTGGTTAGTTGTGCGAAGTTGTGTAATGCCATGGTATTGAACACCAAGTTTTTGGGGTTCATGTCCGGGGATTATGAGAGTTGTGAAAAGTATTGTTCACAATTTCGCACACCACTCGCATTAGTGCAAAAATTAGAGTTATTACATCCTACCCTCCTAAAAGAAAATTTTGCCCTCAAAATTTTCTTTACCTGTAACAAGTGTGAGTAATCGGTTCTTATCTTATTTTCTAGTCCTCAGGTGTGTTGTGTTTCCTCATCTTGTCTCAACTTACGTATAGCAGTTAAAGAAATAAAAGAATGTAATGTACCAAAATCGTAGAGTGCAGTTAAGAAGTGAGTCTTGACACAATACTGACCTTGGGTCAAGGAGTCTGAGTACAAGCATCTTCAGGAATCATTGTAAATACTCTTCCTGGCTGATGCGATCTAGCTGGCTCTTGAATAAACTTCTTCGGCCAATTGTTCACTATATGTCTCAGTTCACCGCAGTTGTAACAGATATTCAATCCAAACTGACAAGGTCGGTTACCATGGTCCTTCCTACACTGACTACACACCGTATCTGTTTGGGTCTGTAGAGGTCGCTTGCCAGTATTTTGCCTTGGTTCATCTCTATTTTCAACAGTAGGGCGTACAACATTATTCCTAACTTACTAATCCCTACGCAGGCTTACTCCAGGTGCCTTAAAATTCACCCCTCGCCAAGCCACATACCGACTAAAACTGTTAGAACTTCTCAGAGGTAAATCCTGATGATTCATTCTCGTTGCTGCCATTTTTTTCTTACAGTCTTCCATTAGTTGACTTTTATTGACAAACTCTGCGAAATTCTATATCTCCAGCGGGACTAATGAATGCATCAGCTCATTGCGAAGTCCTCCTTCGTACTTCAAACACTTCCATTCTTCAAAATTATCTGGGTTTCCCTAATAGATCTTAGAGAATTGGCAAAAATCCTCAAATTTCTAAGTATATTCTGCCATAGACATATTCTCCTGTTTCAACTGTATTAATTCCATTTCTTTAGCATCACGAACAGATCTAGGGAAATACTTTTTGTAAAATTCCTCCTTAAAAGCATCCCAGTCATTCTCTTCCACCTCCTGTCTTAACAAGCGTTGCACTTCATGCCACCAATGTTCAGCTTCTCCCTCCAGCATATAGGTCGCAAACTCCACGTATTGTCTTTCTGGTACATGTTGCGCTCACAATGACTTCTCGATACCACAGAACCAACTGTCAGCTTCAGTTGCAACGAGCGTCCCCTTAAACTTGGGTGGATTTACCTTTAAAAAGGTTGCCAGTGTCATAGGGTTATTGTGGTTTCCAGCGCCTTCATTATCATTACTGTTTCCACCACGCTCACCATTGCATCCCCTGTTACGATCTCCATTCCTCTCTCTCAAACAGTCATTTGCTCGCGTTGTCACAGTTGCCATTTCACGCACAGCCTCAGCCATGGTGTTCATCGCAGCTATAAAAGCATCTGCACCCCTCGTCGATTCCTCTACAGGGTTCGCACTATGCTACCACGTCCTCGTCCCTGTGCAGCCATTAAGATTCTTGATAAACCCCAATTTTGTGGTTTATCTTGTGCTTAATTTATGGGAATTTTATCAATTTATCTCACATTTATTCAATGAAATAGTATAGTTTTATAATTCTTCCTAAATTTGTGCTTAAGAGTGAAAACATTCTTTTTAGGATTTTAAATAGCCAAATTTAATTCACTCAATTTCATTCGATGCCTTGATATGTTTGTTGAGTGCTTTCAGGTTCATAAGGCAAGTGTTGGATGGAATAAGTGAAGAGAAAAGCATAGCAAAAGGATGATTCATGGAAAAACAAGGATTTGGAGTACTTTGAGCGACGTGCACGCATGACAGACGCCTAAGCGCGAAAAGGAGGTCGTCCAGGCGACGCGTACGCGTGACAAGGAAAAAGTCAGACGACACGTACGCATGATCCATGCATACGCGTCACAATCAGCACGTGACCTCATTAAAGTGAATACACTGGGGGCGATTTCTAAGCTGCCCAGGCCCAAATCCAACTCATTCCTGAGGCTATTTGATGCAGAATTGAAGATTGGACAAGTGGGAGCAATTAGATTAGCTTAGGACCATGCTTTAGGTAGTTTTCTAGAGAGAGAAGCTCCCTCTTCTCGCTAGAATTAGGTTAATTTCTCTTAGATCTAGGTTTAATTTCTTGTTTTCATCTAGTTTTCTTTATAATTTTTTGTTCTTACATCTTTGTTCTTCTTAGTTTTCTTATTAATTTTCCTTTTATGTCATTTTCATGTTCATGCACTATTGTTGGATTTGGTTTTCTTTAATGTAATTTGATGTATTTCATGTTTAATGTTGCTTTCTTTAGTTGTTATTGTTGATTCCTTGCATTGGGCAGTTGTAGAATTTATATTTCTTGTAATTTATCATGCTTTCCTTTTATGCCTTCCAAGTGTTTGACAAAATACTTGGTTGGATGTTAGTGTAGCTTTTTTAGCATTCTTGGCTTGGAAAGAGAAATTAGGCAATCTTTAGTAATTAATACCCAACTCATGTTAGTGATCTAGAGTTGTTAGTTAATATTATAAATCTTTAGTAATTAATACCCAACTCATGTTGTGATCTAGAGTTGTTAGTTAATATTATTTTCATTGACTCTAATCTCTTGCTAATCCAATTAGTAAGTTGATTAAGACTTTTGGATTGAGATTAACTAGTCTTATTTGACTTTCTTCGAATGTTGGAGATAACATTATACCTTCTCTCGTTGGAGATGACTAAATAGGATTAACTTTTGTTAATTATTGTTATGATTAATGACTAGAATAGAAAGCCTATATTCTTAATCCTTACCATAAATGTCTCTCTTTATTAGTTGCTTGCTTTACTTTTGTTTCCATTTAATTTCTTGTCCCCTTATTTGCAAACCACCCCTTGGATACCATAACCAATAATGTGCACACTTCACTGCAATTCCTTTGAGAGAGGACCTGAGATCTAATACTTTCAGTATTTTTATTAGTTTGCACTTGTGACAAACAAATTAAACTTTGATTGAGCATTACTTGTCGGTTTGTAACTATACTTGCAACGAAGTTATTTCCTCTAACCGAGAAGAAAATTCTAAGCCGACGGTTTTTTTTCTTTCAATCCTGTTCACACCCAACATGCAATATTAAGGTGATCAGTCTTAACATTTCAGGCAAAGTGTGAATAGTCTCTAAAATGAAAACACAACAACAGTCATGCAATCCATATCACAAGGATATCCTATATGCATGAAACGCAACTCAGAGAATGCAATGAAGCATGATTTAGTCCATATTCCCAGGCTTTAATAGGAATGAACTACTTTGATACCAAATTGTAATGACCCAATTTCCAGTACGTCATGATCATACTGGAAACCAAGTATCACCAACTTGCTTACCCAAAACTTTAACTATTTACTATTAATCCTATAATCAAATTAGCGCACTATCGAATTTTTGAAAAACTTTTACTTTATAAAAAGATTTGTGAGGACAGCTAATTAAACATACACAAGTCACAATAAGGAATCAAATAAAGCATATACAAGGCCAACATTATATATAAACATAACATATATCATATATCATACATATATATAAAGGTACTATCATATATATCAGAAGTTAACATACAACCCTTCATATCTTGCTACTATATACATAATTAACACTTCGGGCCCTGGTACATATAGGAAGCCCCTAAGCTAGTGCCTGAAGCTAGCCTAGCCAGTATTTACAGCTCCTAATCTCTCGATGGATCTATCCAAAAGTGAGAGACTAAACCAAAATATCTAAGCTACACTGTAGGCGCCACCGAAAACACGCTACTAACTCTTACTGTCTTTGATCGATCATTGCAGCCAAAAGATGAGATCTCTATCACGTTCATATCCTTCGCTGGGTCCTCATATATATAGGGGTAATCTTAACTAGAGTTCCTGTTTCCATCTGAAGGGGAAGAGCAGTGGTAAGAACTGGGGAGTTCTTAGTAGGGTCGGGGTGGT
The DNA here is from genome assembly GCF_000817695.3 of Arachis duranensis. Taxonomy (NCBI): domain Eukaryota; kingdom Viridiplantae; phylum Streptophyta; class Magnoliopsida; order Fabales; family Fabaceae; genus Arachis; species Arachis duranensis. Next base: position 61,270,463 of record NC_029773.3, read on the forward strand.
TAGTTAAGTCCGTTTTAATAATACACCTAATCAGCAGCAACAACCGAATCACGCATCAAACAAAATAACTAAAGAACATAGAGAGAAACAAACACAACACATACGCAATCACAGAAAATAGAATTCATAGAAGATATGCTCAAACAATCATGATGCATGTCTATCCTTAGCACAGGTAATTAGCTCATCTATCGGTTTCGACCTGCTCCTGACGTAACTCAGCAACCTTTGTTTGAGTTTGGTTTTCAGTGTCATAACCTCTATAAGCAACATCTGTCTTACAGGTGTGACTCTCTTGAGCCGATGTATGCAAACATAACCTCTGTAAAGAACCTCTGTCTTACAGGTGAGGCTCTCTCTAGCCAATGTATGTAGCGATAACCTCTGTAAACAACCTCTGTCTTACAGGTGTGACCATCCCCTGGATTGGCCGATGTATCTCTAGAAAACAAATCTCGGTGGACTCACCACCATATCTCTGCTCATTTTCAGCAGGTAAACAATCATCTCTGCTTCTCTCCTTTTCTTTTCGTTCTTTTTGTCTTTTCTTTTTTATTCTCTGCTCTCCTGTGGCAGAGGTTCTTTAGATTCTTTTAATCTTTGACTCTCTGCTCTCATGTGGCAAAAGTTCTTTAAATTTTTTCTTTTCTTTTTTTTCTCATCATTCTTTTAATTCCTTACTTTTAACATAAAAAACTATCTTCACACTCTTCCTTCATCTTTTCCCAAATATTTTATGAAGAGGGGATCATGAGATCCTTAGCTTAGATTTGTCTTCCTAAAATTTTTAGAAAAACTTGTCTGTTTACCACTCTTTGTTTTATTTTTTATAATACATACAATAATATTCTTATAAAATAATATCTTGATAAATAATCATTTGTAATAATAATTTACTATAATGTAAATGAGTAATTTAAAAAAAAATTAAAATAATATTTATAATACTCTTAAAACTTATTTTATAAAACCTTATTTTTAAATTTTTATTAATTACTTTTTAAACTACGAATTCTGTAATATTTTATTTTTGACTTTAATATTTTATAAAAATATATTTAAACCTTCACTTTGTTTCATATTTATATATATAACCCTGAACTTTTATAAAATATCTATTTTACTCTTGAACTTTATTTATTACCTAAAATACCCGAAAAACTTATATAATTATAATATTAAACTCAATCTTTTCATAAAAATACAAGTATATTTCCTCAAAAATAATTCTTCTTGGCTGATTCTTCTCTTTATCAAGAACTGAAACCCTCTATATTTTCTTTTTTTTTAAAGTACATTTAAATCTTAATCCGTTTTTGAGTTTTAGGTTATCGATTCTTTACAACTTTTAATTTAATTCCATGGCCATTAAATCTCACCCATTTATTCAAACATTAACACAATTACAGCCCCAAATCAGCCTCATTACCACAGTTTGGGCAGCACAAACATGACAAAATTACAAGTTTAATCACATATAACAATATATCATCAAAATTCAATATAAAGTCAATCAAACTCTATCAATAATCAATCACAACAGCCATTCACTTATCCAACACAAATTTAATTGATGAGAATTTACCGAAACTCTACCTTCGTACAAAATTAAAATACTTGAAACTCTGGAGAGTCCTTCTAACCGAGTCATTGAAGAAGAAAACGTCTGAAATCGTCTGTGCCTTCTAGAACTCCAGTTGACCGAACTCAAGGGGTAGGAGAGATACATCACCGTCGACTTACGAACACTTTTACTGGATTAAATTTTTATTAGAATTACGAATCGTAAAAAATCGAAACCAAAAATTTAGTGGGATTTACAGTTCTCTATATCTCTCTCTGAGTCACTCTTCTCTCTTCTCACTGTTCATATATATATATATATATGGGGAGTTTTTTGGTGACTAAGATAATGGTGCTTAAAGGTGGCCAAAGATTGACCCACAAATTGAAAATTGACATGTAGAATAATTGAATATAGTGAAAAATATTTTAAAATTATATTTTTGTGAATTACATTAAAAATGAAAAAAGTTAAGTTATATATATATAGAAGGAAAAAAAAGGATAAAAAAAGATGTGAAGTTAATAAAAATGAGATTTTTTATTTAAATAAATTAAATAAATATTTTATTTATTAAAATAAATAATTATAAAAATTATTACAAAAATATGTCTCTCAATCTTATCTCGTTTATTTATACAGTAAACGATATAATTATGAATATATGTTGTTTACATGGTAAATTAGATATATGGAATTTGAAAAAATACACCTATCTCTTTTACCGTATAAACAAGATACATTCATAATTATCTCGTTTACAATGTAAATGAGATGTGTATTTGTAAATATAAAAATATAAATTTTAAAAATAATAAAAATATTAATAATTTAAATTAGACCAAACTCGCTCTTAAAATGAAACGTTTCAAATAATAAAAAAAATAGGCGATTTCAAATAATAGAGAAGATGAACAGTTTCAAAATAACAAAGAAGATAGACGGTTTTAACTAACTAATTAATTAATGGGTGACTGGACCTATACACGGTAAACAAAATACATGTATTTTTTCAAATCTCATATATATCGTTTACAGTATAAACAAAATATATTCATAATTATATCGTTTACAGTGTAAATAAACTAGATAAGATTGGGAGATGTATTTTTGTAATAATTTTTATAATTATTTAATTATTTCAATAAATAAAACATTTATTTAATTTATTTAAATAAATTTCATTTTTATTAACTTCACAATTTTTTTTATCCTTTTTTTTCCTTCTATGTATTTATATTTTTTTATAACTTAATTTTTCTCATTTTTAATGTAATTCACAAAAGCATATTCTTAAAATGATTCTCATTATATTCAACCATTTCACATATCAACTTTCAATATTTGATGGAGCTTTAGCAACTCTAAGCTTATTAAAAAATAACAATAATTAATTTTATCGACAAAAGTCGAACTTGATAATAATATTAATATTATTATCTAGGCTCCATTATAATTAAAGCAAGTAAAATGTATAAATAAGATAATAATAAAATTATATTACCATCTATTTTACTTCGGGTTTGAAATCAACTCATTATAATAAAAACTAATCGCTTTAAAATTATTTTAAAAAAAATCGCATTAGTGCAAAAATTAGAGTTATTACACTTATCAAAAGTTAAAACTATGACTAAAAGCTCTTTTTCTATTGTGATGTAATTCTTTTGTGAATCATTTAAAACACGACTTGTATAATAAATGACATGTAAGAACTTGTCTTGTCTTTGCCCCAAAATTACATCTATTGCAAAATCATTTTCATCACACATAAATTTAAAGGGTAAAGTCCAATTTTGTAGAACAATAATGAGTCTCGAGACAAGCTTATCCTTAAGGATTTCAAAGTCATGCATACATTCATTATCAAAAATAAAAAGGACATTAGTGACCAAAAAAATTGCTTAATGGTTTTGCAATTTTAGAAAAGTCCCTTTTATAAATCTCCTGTAAAATTCAGCATGACCTAAAAAATTTCTTATGGCTTTGACACTTACTGGAGGTGATATTTTCTCAATTACCTCTACTTTAACCTTGTCAACTTCTGTGCCTTTGTTTGAGATTCGATGGCCAAGAACAATACCTTCAGTGACCATAAAATGACATTTTTCCTATTTGAAACAAGGTTTATCTCTTAATACATTCTCAAAACTAAGGATAGATGTTGCAAACAATCATCAAAAGAATCACTAAAAATAGAGAAATCATTCATAAATATTTCAATGAATTTTTCAACGATGTCAGAGAAAATAGAAAGCATACACTTTTAATTACTTAGTAGCTTTAAATGAGAATAACTCTTTTTATAATGGATGAATTTGAGAGAAAAAAAATTTATATGAAAATTTAAGGTGCCTAGTTTATTGCCACAAAATCTCAAGGTAATTCGAATTTCAGGAAATTAATAGTGCAAGTATGAAGTTGGCCTTTGACTAGTACTTAAGTATAGGATTTAAGAACAGGGCAGCAACTTCATCACTTCATAACATCTATTCTCAAATTAATTTTTCTTTGGAACCAATTGGAATAATTTAGTGGATGAGTCTAGTTGATTTCCATAAAGTTTCAGGTTATTTGGATCACTGGATAAATTTTGGTGATTTTTAGAAAAAAAAAGGATACCCTGCTGGAAAGCTTAATGAATTTAGTCGAAATTGCTCACTGATCCAAATGAGTTGGGACGAAAATGAGAGTGAAGCTTAATGAATCTTGGTTTCTCTCCCTTTCAAATGGCAAGGTCTTAGATTTATTGGATGATTTTATATGAATTTATGAAGTTAATGCATTTTCTAGTTTTGCCAATTTTCAAACCCTTGTGGTATAACGCCTCGTAAATTATAAAACCTCACAGTGAACTAAATAGATTGGAATTAAATCTGGCCTAAAGAGTGATAAACCTAGAACTCTTTACACAAGATTGGAACCCAAGGGACAATGATTTTAAAAGAGTACCCTGCTGTGTTTGTGAGACAATGTAACTTAATTGAATGAAAAGTCATGTGTTGTGATGGTGAAAAGAATATAGCCCTTAAATTTCAAGATTGGAATATGGCCGTTGAACTGAAACTAGAAGTGCCCCTATAATCGAACTTGAACTTGACTCTAAAATTTCTAGTATAACCCTTGGACTCCAGCCAAATGTGTTTTTGAGAATTTACTTATTTAAAAAGAGGATTTGTAATTCTTAAAAATAAGAATTTAAAAGTGCTACTTTAGTACCCAAATATATGAAATACTTGGAAGTTGAAAGAGATATAGTCTTTGATGATCAAAACTTGATGATGACGAGTACGTGATGATTTTATTAGTCGATTTGGTGAGTTCATATTTCTTTACAGTGACTAATCTAATTTTGATGGTATTCTCTCCTTAGCTATGAAATTATCACGTGTATTTGTAGTTTAAAAGAGAGATTTTTGTGTATTTATAATCTATTTAAAATTTTTTTTAGAGTCTTATATATATTGTATAATTTGTATTAATTGAATTCGAAATTCTTATTTGAAATTTCTTCATTCATCTACTCTACTAATTTTTTTCTCTCTAGTACAATATATATATATATAAAATGGCTCACAAGCTCCTACTTGTGTATCGTTAAGTTATTGATATGTTAAATTAAGAGTTACAGGTTAAAGATCACATTAATATTCGAGCTTGTAATTTTGATACAAAATTTTATCATCTTAATCATAGCAACAAATGATATTATATAGGATATCGGCGTTTTCTTAGTAAACAATATCGATTCAGAATAAGTAGACTTCGTTTTGATGGCAACATACAAAAATGTGATTCCCTGGCTGAATTATCAAGATCTGAAATTCTAGTACGAGTGAAAAATTTTCATGTCATATTTAGGAAGAAAGAACAATTGGATAAGAAAAAAAAAGAGGTAGGCAAGCAACTACGCACTCAGTGGAGAAAGAGAAGTATTTTTTCGAACTTTCATATTGAAAAACCAACTTGTTATGTTATAACCTTGACTTTATGCACATTGAGAAAGATGTATTTGACAATATTTTGTATATTTTGCTCAATATAAAATATAAATAAAAAAATAATTTCAATCCTCGAAAAGATCTACAAAACATAGGGACAAGGCATGATCTTTGGCCAAATGATAATAAAAAATATCACCTTATTTTATATTTACTAACATGAGATACTAAAAAGGTCTTCTTGTAACCTTGAAGAATGTTAGAGTGTTTAATGGTTATTAAGTTAATATATCTAGATGTATTAATAACGCACAACAAAAAATTATTGCACTTAAAAAAATTATGACTATCATGTTTTGATTGAGCGACACTTACGAACACCTATAGAAATATTAGAGATTGACTTAATGGATGATTATTTTTACTAATTCAGCTAAATTTTTTTCGCCTACTACTACTACTGTTTTACAGAAAAAGATTATAATTTAGAATCCAACTTATATAATTCACATCAAAAGGTCACTAGCCTAGAGTTTAAGTTACAACAATCATTTAATATGATGAAAGCATACCCGATGATAAAAGAAAGAGGAATTTTCAAATCACTTGTTAGCTTTCTTAATTTTCTACTCTAGAGATAATTTTATAGTAAATTCATTTGTTAGTAATATAGGTTTAGATGGAATAATACTCGTTAATATTGAATATAAGTTTAGATGTTTTTCAAAATTAAATTGTTCAGCTTACATCTAATCGTCTTGATGCTTAATTAACTTTACTGAAATTTGTTTGTCATATCTGTCTTTATTATGTGATGTAAATTATTAAAATTTTTACTCAATTTTATGTTTACATTTAGACTAATGATGTTGAAAGCGAATCTACTACTCCATTTAATATTAGGAGATCATCTGGTGATAGAAACAGACATCACAGGATAGATATTATTTGAGCCTTTTATGTAATTAAATAATATCAAAATATTGATTGTTATTTTATTTTTATTTTTTAAAAAATAATAATAATTAGAACAATACTATATACCATTTTGTTTAAAACTATTGACATTAAAATTTTTTTAATATATAGAATTACATAATCTTATATTGAGGATTATTATTATTATTATTTTGTCATTAAGAAATTATTTGCTATAAAAGATTTAATTTTTAAAATTATCTCTCAATTTTACAATAATATTCAAAGAATTTAAAAATAAATAAGGATTACTAGATTAAAATATATTAATCTAGATCTTCAAAAATTAAAAAAATATTAAAAGAATTATAAAAATAGTAAATAAAAATTCAGCTCATAAAAAATTATTAAACTTGTTAAATAAAAAATATCAAAATAATAATAAAATAAAAGCAGAAAAATAATATTACAAAATTATAGAAAATAAAACAATCCTCTGATAAATTTTGTATTAAAAATTTAAATTTTAAACAAATTAAAAAATTAGTATTAAAATTAAAGTAACAATTTCAAGAATATAACCATATTTTTTAATAAAAATAATACTTTAAATTTATGTCACATATCAAAAATTTAATACATAATAATTTATTTAATAAACAAAATAAAAACCTCTTTATTTAAAGATGTTTTGAACATCTTTACCCGAATCTCTTGTTTGTTAGTTATCGTCGGCTTGCCTCATTCCATTTTAGTGGTATTGTTACTCGGTTATGTCATAAAAATTGGATTAAAAAAAAAACAATTTAAAATTTGCGCAAAAACTGCAGTTCATTCCTATATATTAACTCATGAGTATAAATGATTTTTATGACTAATTAACATAATAATCCAACGCTACGTACAATAATAGCACTACATGTTATTCTTCATAAAAACAAGTTATAATACTATGGATTCTAGAGTAGTTGGATAATAGTGAGATTCTGAATTTCTTTGTTTCTTATGCCAATTAATGAATGGAACGGAGCATCAGGTTTCTCTCTGCCTGCAAGTGGACGCATGGAGAAAATAATTAAGTTCGGCAAAAACAAATAATAAAGATAAATATTATACGGTTAATATTTTTTTGAAATATATTTTATATTTGAGCCAATATTAATTGTTTTTTTTTTTATTTTTTACAAAAATGTATTTGATTCCTAACATTTTCTATTTTAAAGCTTGTTTACTTATAAAATTAATAAAGAATTGGCACTGGGAAGTACGTACCTTTTTTCTCCTAATTAGAACCTCCACTCTTCTTGTAATTTGGGTATGGCACTTGCCCTGACTCAATGTGCCTAACGTCATGAACAAGACGCTCATAGTGCCGCTTCACATCCTCCGGGGTTTTCCCGCCGACGGCGCGGGCAATGTTGTACCATCGGTCAGGGGTGTCCTTGTCGTAAACAGCCAGAGCCCTCTCAAAGGCTTTGTTGTCCTTAGCACTCCACGATGACGAAGATTGCATTGAGCTAGACGCCATTAATTGATTAACTTCTTGGAGGGAAATGAATGAAACTAATCCAAGACAAGTGTGTGTTTTGATTTTAGAATGGCAATAGAGAATAAGGTACTTAGATGGATGATGTGATGATATAGGTAAAGAAAGGGGCAAGGGCTGCTCCTTTTTATAAGGTGTAGTAGTGCTAGTTGGCATGCATATTTTGGTCAAGTGAAGTATAGAATTTGAGCGAGTTGTCTTCTTAGGAACCACAAAATAAAGTTTTGGACCATAAAACTGAGCAGCAATATGAGAGAATCAGTATCTTCAATCACTGAGAGTGTATTTGGAATTCATGAAATTGAAATTCATTTGATTTGGAAATTAAATTTTTTATATGAAATTGGTAAAAGAATAAAGAATAGAATTGATTTGCAATAAATTCCATGGATTACAAGTCTTAATGGATTTAAGTTATAAACTAAAGTCAAGTCCTTTCATATTTTAAAGGATTTAGTTACAATTGAAATTATTTGATAATTTAAAATATAAAAAGCCACTTTTATCCTTTAGTTATTAATATAATTTTAACCTTCGGACCAATTGACTAGGCCGAACAAACCTTCTGAGCAAAGCGTATTGGACGCCCTGCCAACAGAGAGGACTGGGTCGGCTGTCTAGGCCAACTACACTAGCTAGGAAATGAATCCTCTCTATTTTTTTTTAACATTTAAAAAAATAAAGTATGATTTCTCATCTTTAATTTTATAAATGAGACTAAATATAAATAAGAGAAAGAATAATGAATGATAAAATTAAATACGGGATATCATCTCGTATTTTTCCGTATTTTTTCTACTAAAGAGGATCCACTATCAGCTAATTATGATTATTGGTGATAATGAAAAATTGTGTTGTAAATAAATGATAAAAATATAAAATTTGATTATTATATTATTTTTTAAATCAAACCAATTCTTGTTTTACATCATTAATTTTAAGCACAATAATTCATTCAATTTCCAATTCAATTAATTTTAAATAAAATTAAATTAATTCAAAAAATATTTTGTTCTATATATATCCTAAAAAATATAGTGACGGCCAAATATAAAATAACTTTATATATATATATAAAGGATTTTGCTCGAGGGCGTTTTGATTACCAAAAATTTTGATGACAGAAGTAGAGACGGATAAGCTGAGATCGAAGAAAAATGGTATAAAGAGTATCGAAGTTGAAAAGTAGTTATTGTCTTTTCTTGAGCATCAAAGCTTGCTACTCGACTATCAAGACTAAATAGAGAACATGGGTGTGAAATTTGAGGAGCAAGCTGAAGAAACGTGAGACTTGAAGACCAAAAAAGACGTAGGTGTCAAAACCTGGAGATAAGAATTTTTCATGGTCAAAGCATGGTCATGGTTGAAAAAAAGGAGGAGGTAAGATAGTGGATAACATACTCCATGGTAAGTCTATCCCCATGGTCTATAAATAGTAGAAACTCAAAAGAGTTTGGGGACTTCAACTAACAATACTAGATCATTACGTAAGCTCATGAAATTCTTAGTCCCAACGATGTAACGAAAAAATGGAGTGTATGTGCATGTGAGTATTAGAAGTCAGTTTTTAATTTGCTTCCTTCTGTTTATTTAATTTATTTTTGTAATTGTTATTGTTGTGTTGTTTTTATCAATATTTTTACACTTTCATTGTCTTCTTTGTTTGATTATTTATTGCTTTATATTATTTTTCATAAGTCTGCTACTAGTAATTTCGACATAAGTTACTTTGACACCATAATTAAGTAATTCTTGGGTCGAGTTCACTCTTTTTCAAAGGAGTCGTATATGCTCCTTGATACTTGAGATCTTGATATAAGCTCATTTTGACACTACCTGTCGAAGTCAACCAAAAAACGAGTGAAACAAATTCGCACGCCAGTTAGGACCCTGGGTTAGATTTGTGTCAAGCTGTGTATGTAATTATGCAGTGGTAAGTTAATCATGACGGATAGAGTTTCAACTTCAACGAATACGTCGAATAATAATAGTGGAAATTCCACTAGAGGCCCTAAAATACAGGCAGTCTTTTTGACCAGTCTTTCGAGCCAGCAGTTGACAGAAGGTACTCTAACAGCCATACATGTCACATGGCCTTAATATGGACTACCTCCAAATTATTCACCACCCTTGGAGAAACCTAATGCCATATATGCTGGAGGTATTAATACTATAAAAAATAATTCTTTGTATAATCCAACACCTCCTTTAGGATATCGTCTAATGGATACTCACAATCAACACTACTCTTACATGGAAAATTATGATGCCATCAACCCTTAATAAACAACCCTCCATATCTTAGGTCTGTTCTCTTGCCATAATCAATTCTTATAGTGTCGACTGTCATTTTGACATAGGATATAGGAGCCCTTAGGGTGTTGATAGGAGGGACCTGTACTTCAATATTTCTGGAGATATTAAGGCAGATCCCTGTAGGGACATCTTTGCCTATTACAGTCGAATATTTTGTTGTATTTAGACAATACATAAATGATAACCATCATGATCTGTAGTATTAAATCCAATGTTAGAAAATAAGAATATTAGAATAGAGCAAGTTGCTTGGTGAGTCGATCATATTGTGGGAGCAATTAATCGACCATTAAGCCAACCTTTTGGGAGAGTTCATGTTAATAATCCTCTTTTCAATTTGGATAGAGGAGACGATCCAAATAGGGTATTAAACGAAGCTATAACAAACAATGCTGCTTAAGCTTATGGTCAAAATATAACTCAAGTTATTGAGCAAATCTTGAATAGAGCGGGATTGAACTTTGGGATAACAAATCAACCTTATTTTGTATTCTTTTTTTTTTTCAGATTATATCTTGCAAGCTGAACTCTCAAGGAGAGTCAAACCTCCCAAATCCATTAATAAGTTTGCAAGGAGAGTGGAGAGTCGACAGTCGAGCACATCGCTCGATATTCAATTGAAATAGGCGAGTTGGCCAGTAATGAATATTTAAAAATGAGATATTTTCTTTCATCACTGACAAGGAATGCTTTTACTTGGTTTTCAAATCTGCAACATAATTCAATCCATAACTGGGTTCAGTTAGAAAGAAGTTTCCATGATCAATTTTTTAAAGGTGAAATGAAGGTGACTTTGTCTGATCTTTTCATAATGAAGAGAGAAAAAATCGAGTCGATTGATGACTATCTTATACGGTTCAAGAATGTAAGAAACAAATGTTTCACCCCTATTCTTGAATCAGAAATAGTCAAGATGGCTATCAATGACCTCAATTTCAATATTTGAAAGAAATTAGTAAATCAACAATTTCTTGACTTGGCTCAGTTGGCCGATAAGGTTTAGAAAATAGAAAAGTTAAATAAAGAAAAGGAAGAACTAGAGTCGAACAAAAGAAAATCTCTTTTTAATAAAAAGGTTAACTATGTTGGTTGTATGAGTGAAGAATAGTCAAACAATGAATTTGTCTGTGTTGCAAAATTAAAAGATGGACCTTCTTATATGTGTCGATCTCTTAATCTAGCAAAGGATAAGACTTCTTTATCAGGAGGAAAGATGTACCTTTTGACCTAACAAAAGCTGAACAAATTTTTGATATGTTGCTAAAAGATAAGTAACTTGTACTACCTGAAGGAAAAAGAATGCCATCGGTTTCTGAAATTAGAAATAAGAAGTTTTGTAAATTTCATCAAGTTTCTGGACATTATACTAACAATTGTGTTCGTTACAAGGATTTGATATAGTAGGCTATCGACGAAGGTCGACTAAAGTTTACTGATAAACCAAAAATGAAGGTGGATTTTGATCTCTTCCAAGTCACATCAAACTTTGCTGAAATGAAAAAAGTGGCATTTACAATCAAGATGACTTTTGTCGAACCTATGAAAAAAGATGAGCAGTTTGAATTGGACATGTTTGAAGTTGAAAGGTCCATTTACCCAAAAGCAAGAGAAGATCTATTAGATTTCTTGTTGAGGCAAAGGGAGGAAGAAGAAAATGTGGCTATATGCCCGTAATGTATTACCCTGTTCGGCACTTCAGCTGTTAAAGCTTTCAACTCGTATAGAAAGAGTAAAGAGCGTATCTATCAGGAAGAATTAAGATAAGCTCGACTGAATCAAGGAGTTAAAGGTTAAGAGTCTTCAACTTCTCCTGTCAAATAACACATGCACACGATGGTGACAGTCGACCAGAAACTTCAAGGGATATCGAGTTGAACTAGAGTTCCTCCATCTAATGTATCAAACAACAAATAGTCCAAACAATGTCCCAAATTACCCTAGGAATTATAGTTTTAATGTTCCTAGAGGAGGTTTTGGACATTGGGCTGGAGCTCAAAACATAGGAAGCTCTAGACAAGGAGCAGGAAGAAGGGGCAATGGTCGAGGAAGGTCTTGTCACAATTTTTATGAAAAATCTCCCTTCATTCCAAGAGTTGTGACCCAAGCACAAAATGCTTGTGTTGATATACAATGGACATGACCAGAATTCAACAAATTAAGTAAGTCACCCCAGAAACAGGAAAAGAAAGGAGACAAGATATCCTCAAGCAAAGACCAGGAAAATGAGGAGTTGAAAGAGATATCAGATATTAAGTCAATTAATTTGATCCCAGAAGGAAAAAAAAGATGAGGTGTTAATAGAAAATTTTGACTCTGATTTTGAGGATGATCTAGATGTCATATATTTGGTGAAACTAGTTTTGGGTATGTTGTCGCAGTTTCTGCTCTCCCTTTTCAACTTCCAAGGTAGTCTTAAAAGGCCTTGGAGTTGTCTCGAAGGAGATTGCGATGACATAATTCCGGGTGACTAATGCAGATTTGTCAAAAATGGCATGATTAAAGAAGGGTTATTTGAAAGGCCTGATGAGATCACTAAAGATTATCTTCAACCATTGTATATTAAGGTAAAAGTCGAAGATTGGTGATTAATTGCATCTTGGTCGATAGAGGAGCAGCAATTAACCTACTAGCTGAGAATATGCTCCTATTATTCCAAAAAATAATTTAGGATTTGATTAAGACAAACTTGACTGTCATCAGATTCAATGGTAAATCGATAACCGCTTTAGGAATGATCCCGCTTAGGCTCAAAGTCAGAAGCGTCAAACGACCAACAGTGGTTATAGTAGTCCCTACCAAAGCAACTTTCAATATGCTTTTGGAAAGAGATTGGATCAATGGTGTAGGGGCAATTCTCTTGACTCTACTTCAGAAGCTAGTGCTATGGGATAAGGATAGAAGAATCAAAGAAACTAAAGCTGACGATATCCCCTGCTATGTCGAATAAATGAATGTTAGCTTCAAAGAATATCATACCAATGTTCAACCATTGGATATTGATATAAGCACCTTGAACCCCACTCTTATCAAAGGTTACTATGTAGGGGCCCATGACATGAAATTAGTCCCTAAGGCCAAGGAAAGATTGGCCATCATGACCACTTGAATGGATATATAGAGCCATTGGACTCGACTCTCAACCTATATGGCTGAAAAGAAGGAGTGCACTAGGGAACGTGCATTGGACTGTATATATGACCTCGACTCCTTAGGATTTGAAAGGTCCACTTTAATTTCTGAAGATTTGCATAGTAAAAAATTTGAAGTACAAAATCCTCTCGATGAGATTGAGATTGGTGAAAAAGGGAGAATGACTTACATTAGTCGATGCCTAGACCCCAAATTCAAGAAAGATTTAATAGTGGTCTTGAAGAAATATCAAGATTGTTTTACTTGATAGTATGAAGAGATGCCTGGTTTGGACAGATCTCTAGTTGAAACCAAAAGCACATTTTAATGGGTTTATTTTGAGTAGATGAAATCTTATCTATTGAAAAGCCATCTCTGAATTACACAAATGAGCTTGTTTCGACTCTGATTGTTTTTTGCGGTAGCCATGCGATTATTGGTTGAGTTTGACTACATTTTTATTAAACTCATATTTAGAGAATTGAGTCAGGATGCTAATGAGCTAGCTCAAATAGCTTCTAGTTATAAAATATCTCCCAAGTTAATAAAGAAGTTTACTGAAATTGAGACTAATTTAACTCCTTTAGAAATAAGAGGGTTTTGCTGCACAAACACTCTCGATCCAAATGATTGGAGATATAAGATCATCAACTTCCTTAAATACCCCAATCAAAGAACATATTAAAAAATTAAATATCTAGTATTGAGCTTTGTATTGATTAGAGGAGACCTATTCAAGAAAGGTGTCGATGGTTCTTTGCTCCAATGCTTAAGTGTGCAAGATGCATATTTAGCTATGGCAGAGGTGCATGAAGGTATTTGTGGAGCTCATCAAGCGGGTCAAAAAATGCATTGGATCCTACGTCGACAAGAATTATATTGATTTTCAATGATAAAAGATAGTATCAATTTTGTTTGATACTATGATCAATGCCAAAGGCATGCACCAATTTAGAGAGTTCCTACCGCTGATTTACATGTTGTAATCAGGCCTTGGCCGTTTAGAAGTTGGGCTCTCAACCTAATGGGAATGATCCATCATCCTTCAACAAAGGAGCATAAGTTTATCTTAGTGGTAGCCGATTATTTTATAAAGTGGGTGGAAGTTGTGCCCATGAAAAAAGCTACCCAAACCAAAATAATTGACTTTATTAAGGAGTCAATTATTCATAGATTTGGCATTCCTCAAATTGTAACTATAGACCAAGAAACTATATTCATAGGTCGACAAGTAAAAGGAAATACCGAGTCGAGAGGAATTAAACTTATACATTCAACTCCATATTATGTCCAAGAAAATGGACAAGTCAAAACTGTTAATAAAACCTTAATTGGTTTAATTACAAAACACATAGGAAGACCAGTCTCGAAACTGGCTTAATACTTTAAATCAAGTGTTATGGGCATAGAGTTGCTCCTTTCGGGAAGCTACAGGTTCGACTCCCTATGAGTTGGTATATGGTCATAAAGCAATACTGCCACTTCAAATTAATTTGCAAACGGTTAGAGTGGCAAAGCAAAATGACTTACCAATTCAACAATACTAGTCGAGCATGATTAACGAACTAGATCAATTAGATCAATCTTGACTAATGACTCTCAATCGAATGACGAGACAAAAAGATAGTGTTGCCAAGTCATACAACAAGAGAGTAAAAAAGAAGAAGTTTATGGTTGGTGATTTGGTGTTAAAATTGATTCTCCCAACTAAACAAGTTAAAGGAAAGTGGTCCCCCTTATGGGAAAGACCTTTTAAAGTCGAAAAAATATTTGATGGCAATGCTTATGACTTGAAAGATATAACCACTACTCAACAGATAGGGCATATAAATGGTAAATATTTAAAATTATATCATTGTCATTAGTCGAAATATGGAAAGTGCATGCAAAAGAAGTTTATAGTTCAAACTTCAATAGATACAATAAATCAATATAAAGACTTAAACTTAAGCATGAGATCTTCTTACTTTTGACCCAAGGTAGCAGCTTCTTCGACTGTTTTCTCTTTGGCCTTGATGGTTTGATTGACATTTTGCATAAGGGAAGTACGACTTGAAGATATGAATTTGATTTATTTTCTGAAGTCTTCTGTTAATGTATGTAGATTCGATTTTTGCTTTGCTTGTCTTTTGCTCAATCAATTCTTTTTCAAGTTCAAGTTTAGTGGCTATAGTCTTCTCTTTGACCCGACCTTCTGATAAAACATCTTCAATTTGAGACTTAGCTATTTTACATTGCTATAATTCTATCATGGATAGCCAAAGTCTCAATTGCTTTGTCAAAATTTTTTCTCGACAAAGTCAACTTTGGAAATGTGATTGTAAATATTTTCTATGAAAGTTTTCAAGATTGACAAAGTATCTGTTGAAAGTTTTTGGTTCAAAAATTCAAAGGCGGTTAATAATCGATCTTTCAAGTTAGCATTATTATTTATCTCCTCCAAGGGATGATTGAGACATTCAAGAACAATGCTGACCCTTTCGACAACTAAAAGGTCGGGCCTTGGTGGAAGTTGCAGCTCAGGAGAGGTGACTTCTTCTTCACGGGTCGGAATGGCTTTTTCTGTGACTTGCATTGAAGGGATTTCAAATTCTTGACCAAAAGAGAAAACTTTTGTTCCTTTGAAAGAATACACTTGTCGAGCTTCAGAAAGAATATTGGCTAGATCAAAATTGAAATCGTCAAAATTCAAAATCTCAGCCTCTAGAGTAGGAACATTGATAGGAGATTCGTCCTGTTCAACATCAGTTGGATTTTTAGTATGACAAATAGTTGAAGTTACTATGACTGATATCGAGACGTGACCAGATTCTTACTAAGTTTCAGCATCTGTCGGAAGAGGCATGTAGCTTGCCTAGGAAAACAATAGAGTATTACATAAGAAATTGTAATACAAATAAAGCATAAAACAATGGGAAAAGTATGATTACTATTAGACAATTAGTAGAAGCCTGGGAAGCTACAATCGATGGTGTTGGATGAATTAGACTTAAGAAAAGCAAAGATACAGTAACCTTTGGGGGTTGAGTAACTTCAGCCTCGACACCAGATAGGTCGACACCTGATTTTGGAGTAGCTTTGTATTTCAGCTTGAGACTTCGAGCTACATATGACAGATTTCGACCAAAAGAAGAAGTAAACCATTACAGTATGCAAAAATTTAAGTCAATTATCAAAGATGAAAGGTGCAAAAAGTACCTTGATAGGAGGAACTAGATCAGATTTTTGTACTTTCTTGGGTTTAGCTTCCAGGAGAATATGGGCAGCTCCTCATTTTTTTCGATGGTAGAGTAGCCTCACTCGATCGTCCTCTACCTCGACCGCTTTTGGACTTTTTTTCTTAGAGGAGGTTTCTTCATCCGATTCCTAGTTTTCCTCGAGTAGTTTAGGGTCAGGAGCAACGCTCACTAGGGTTGTTGGTCGAGCAACTAGAATATAAAGAAATTATAAGAGAAGTGAGGACTTAAAAAGATTGAACATTTAAGAAAAACATAGTACCTGGAGGATATCTAGCAATCCTTGTCCGACCATGAATTTTATCCCTGGCGTCTGGGTAATAGATGGCACCAGTTGTGTTTATATCGAAAGTACGAGGATCTTTCTTTCGGAGTCGATAATTTGCTCCCAAAGCTCCTTTAGGAGGATCGGGTAGTCTATCAGCGAGACCAAAAGGGGTATTTGGAAAAGGAGAAAACTTAAATATTTTCATAAAATATTTTTTCTAAACAAAAAGATCTCTAGATAAAGTTTTGAAGTAACGATCAAGACATTTATGAAAATGTGCCTCTTTTTTCTTTTTCCTCACCTCTGAGGCCTCGATAAAAATGTACCTTACATTTCTGAAGTGACATTTTACCTTATAATACTTTACAAAGGCAATGATTTTGTCGATAGGCTCACCCTTTGGTTTTCTTTAATGTAGCAGTAGTCTGTACAGGGGGAAGAACTAGGTTAGAAAGTGCTTGCTCAACTGAGGGGTAATAAGATTCATAATAGTTTGACCACCATTTGTGAAAGTCAGGGGTTGAGAAAAAATAGAATTTGAGGTCATATTGTTGGTATTGGGTAGTTACTTTCTGATGGTTCAAATCCAAAATTTGGTTGAATTCTTCCAAATCCAACACTTCGTAGTAAACCATTTAGGCTCCAATTTCAAGAGAAAGAGGAGAAGGTAATGCTTGTGCAAAACCAAATTTCCTCGACACATATTGTGGGGAATAAGTGACAAGTTTCTCTTTTAGAGTCATGGTCAACTCATGAGGTAGTCCGACAAAAAGGACTTGAGAAGTTAGAGTTTTCGACCATAGCTCATCAAGGGCTTCTTGGTTTTCCGTTTAAGACTGGTGAGAGAATTAATGTAACCCACATCACTCTTTCGACATGATAATGGGTTAGGATAATATTAAGAATCATTGTTGTCTTTTATGTTAAGGAGTTGCTTAATAAAATGACAAAAGACATCAACAGAAGACATACCCTTTGGCTTTGACTACGAAAGAGTGGATAGTCGAATACTTTCAAGAGGAGTTTTGGAAACTAAGAAAGGGCAGTGAATTGAAGTTCTATCATCGATTTAAGCCATAGATTGAGAATCCAAAGAGGACTGAATGGATTAATTAAAGATTCCCCTCGTCGAATCTCACTAGCTACTAGAGAAAATGTTTCATATAATTGACCTAGAATAAGAGAGGAAGGTTGATGTATTTTTATGGTGAAGCATGATGGCTAAAGGAAGGTAGTTACTTTTTTGAATTTGGATTGATTTTGGACAAAAGACAAAAACATTGAGCCACAAGAAGAGGAATGATACATGTTCGCTATCTGTAACAGGGTCACTTTTAGAACCCATGCTATTTTGAATGAAGCCCGACACGGAGGTTGAGTAAAAATTAATGTCATCAATATCTTCAAGACATGGGGTTGTCCAACAGACATCTTCTCCGTCAGGAGATAAACCAGTCAGAGCTGAGATTTTTATTAGGGTCGGACCCATCATCCTATAAGAAAAAATGAAATCATTTGTGGCCAGACACCAAAAGTATAACTAGCTCCAAGCAAAGGGGTAGTGTAAAAGAGGTCATGAGTAGAAAGTCAAAGAGCAGATGGTGGACGAAATTGTGATAAAAGAGTTTCAGACATTGTTAGAGAAGCTCACAACTCCGTTCAACTAACCAGCAAGTGTACTGGGTCGTCCAAGTAATAAACCTTACGCGAGTAAGGGTCGATCCCACAGAGATTGTTGGTATGAAGCAAGCTATGGTCACCTTGTAGATCTCAGTTAGTGATTGGAATCATAGAGTCAAATGGAATTAAATTGGATAAATAAAATAAATAAAAGGGATAAGAATACTTATGCAGATTCATTGGTGAGAATTTCAGATAAGCATATGGAGATACTGTATGGCTCAAGGACGCCTACTCTCCTACTGCTTCAACTCAATCTTTCTTACTCCTTTCCATGGCAAGCTGTATGTAGGGCATCACCGTTGTCAATGGCTACATCCCATCCTCTCAGTGAAAACGTTCCTATGCTCTGTCACAGCACGGCTAATCATCTGTCGGTTCTCAATCAAGCTGGAATAGAATCCCGTGATTCTTTTGCGTCTGTCACTAACGCCCAGTCTTCAGGAGTTTGAAGCTCGTCACAGTCAT
>NC_029773.3:61291882-61292528 GCF_000817695.3 Arachis duranensis
TTAAACAAGAATATCTTTATCCTTGTTCCTGCTCATGTGAAAAAGAAGAGAATAGAAAAGAAGAGGAATCCTCTATGTCACAGTATAGTATTCCTTTATGTGAGTAGAAGAAGAGAAGAAGAGAAGAATGAGGTAGAGAGAAAATAAAGAGAATTCGAACAGAGAGAGGGAGAGAGGGTACGAATTTTAAGAAGAAGAGAAGTGTTAGTAAATAAATAAATAAATAGAAGAAGAGAAGAGAGGGAGAATTCGAAAATAATTTTGAAAAAGTAGTTAATAATTTTCGAAAATTAAAGATAAGATATAATTAAAATTAAAATTTAAAACAATTAAAAAGAATTTTTGAAAAAGAGATGAGATATTTTCGAAAATTAGAGAGGGATAGGTAGTTAGTTGGTTTTGAAAAAGATAAAAAAAGCAAACAAAAAGTTAAATAGTTAGTTGATTGAAAAAGATTTGAAATCAAATTTTGAAAAAGATAAGAAGATAAGAAGTTAGATAAGATATTTTGAAATCAAATTTTGAAAAGATAAAGTTTTTGAAAAAGATAAGATAAAAAGATAAAAAGATTTTTAAGAAAAAGATATTTTGAAAAAGATTTAATTTTTAAAATTAAAATTAATTACTTAACTAACAAGAAACTAAA
>NC_029773.3:61292646-61292999 GCF_000817695.3 Arachis duranensis
GCTTGTTAGCTAATTTTCGAAAATATGATGTAAAAGATAAGAAAAAGATTTTGAAAAATATTTTAAAAAAAATTCGAAAATTAATAAGAAAAAAGGAAAAGATTTAATTTTTTTGAAAAAGTTTTGAAAAGATAAGATTTTTAAAATTGAAAATTTGACTTGACTTTTTAAGAAACAACTAATTTTTAAAATTTTTGACTAAGTCAACTCAAATTTTCGAAATGTAGGAGATAAAAAAGGAAAAGATATTTTTTTGATTTTTGAAATTTTTTATGATGAGAGAGAAAAACATAAAAATGACCCAAAACATGAAAATTTTGGATCAAAACACAAGATGCATGCAAGAACACTAT
>NC_029773.3:61294196-61328819 GCF_000817695.3 Arachis duranensis
CATTAATACTTGAGGTACAGTAGAGCTCCACACCCTTAATCTATGGTGTGCAGAAACTCCACCGTTGAAAATACATAAGCAAAGGGTTCAGGCATGGCCGAATGGCCAGCCCCCCTAACGTGATCAATAGCCTCTTAAGATGAAGAATAATACAAAACTGAGACCAAAGATGTCTAATACAATAGATAAATGTCCTATATATACTAGACTAGCTACTAGGGTTTACATAAGTGAGTAATTGATGCATAAATCCACTTCTGGGGCCCACTAGGTGTATGCTTGGGCTGAGCTTAATCTATCCACGAGCTGAGGCTTTTCTTGGAGTTGAACTCCAAGTTATGACTTGTTTTGGGTGTTCAACTCTGGATCATGACGTTTTTCTGGCGTTTAACTCCAGACAGCAGCTTGTACTTGGCGTTCAACGCCAAGTTACGTCATCATTCTTCGAATAAAGTATGGACTATTATATATTGCTGGAAAGCTCTAGATGTCTACTTTCCAACGCCGTTGAGAGCGCGCCAATTGGAGTTCTGTAGCTCCAGAAAATCCATTTCGAGTGCAGGGAGGTCAGATTCCAACAGCATCAGCAGTCCTTTTGTCAGCCTTCTTCAGAGTTTTGCTCAAGTCCCTCAATTTCAGCCAGAATTTACCTGAAATCACAGAAAAACACACAAACTCATAGTAAAGTCCAGAAATGTGAATTTAACATAAAAACTAATGAAAACATCCCTAAAAGTAGCTTGAACTTACTAAAAACTACCTAAAAACAATGCCAAAAAGCGTATAAATTATCCGCTCATCAGCAGATACTATACCTAGAGACTTCCATAAAGATTTGTAAGTGGGAGAAAGTCTCGACAGCCAAGTCAAAAAAGATGAGCTTGACTCTTTTGGGGGAGTAGTCCTAAAGACTCAACTAGCAAAGTAGGTAGCTTTAGTGTTTTTACAAAAAAATAAAGAAAGGTGTTCTAGAGGATAAGAAAAAAAGAAAAAATCGACTCGAGTTGTCTTAAAGTGGAGATTGGACCTAAGAATGAATATGTGAGATTGAAGACCTAAAATGAAAGTAATATCTAGTTACGCCATAAGGCGGTAGTCTTGACATCAGAATTAAGTGCTTTTAGAGTCCCATGGTTGCCCCTACAATAGAGGTAGTAATGGGGATGTTGGTGGTAGTGGTTGTAGCGATAGTAGTGGATGAAGATAAGGCAACCGTAACGGCTAGTGTACTACTAGAATCAAGGCCAGATTGAGTAGCCATGGAATGAAATTTTCAAATGAAGAAAGGTTTGCAAGAAAATAGGAAAGTATTGAGAAAGATGAATTTCTGAGAAGTGTTTAATGAAAGTAAAGAATAATAATGAGGACTTGGGGATTTAACAAGTGTTTGAATAAATGAAAGGACCATTAAAGCCCATTAGAAACGTTAACATTCCCAGAAATGCGTGAACCATTTCATCTTTTTATAACCATTTTTCAAATTTTGAAAATTCAAAAGAAACATGTGACAAGCATGTGATTTGGTAAAATTAATTTGAAACAATGTTTCAAAGGGCAATATTAGGACTTGTTGAAGTCGGAAAAGATTTTGATGTCCTTTGAAGTCGAGAAAATTATTGGTAGCAATACGTACAGAATAAGAGATATAAAATAGTCGTGTCAAATCATGCATATATATATATAAGGTAGGTGTCTCAAAAGATATATGATGCTGATTTTACAAACCACAAACTACCGTCAAGTGCATCGGATCATATCAACTAATACTAATGGAGTGGGTTATCGTTCTCACGGGGATTAACGGATTAAGCAAACAATGGTCAATTGATTATTCTAGTCAGACAATCAAAAATAAGAGTTTCCATGGTAAATAGCATGAAAACAGGAAATTAAATAAAAGCAAACTGAAATTGGTTAAAAGAATAATATGATAAAGATATTTAAGGTGCTAGAGATGTTCACTCTTTAAGAAAACAATCCTTGTGTTTATTTAGATGAGGTATGAAAAGATCAATCACGACGAATCATAAATAATCAAATTCCAATTCCTTGGTAAGTTAATTATCTTTAGCTTAATTAACCACTAATTCCTTAGTCAATTACTTAAGAAAAAGAGGTGAAGCACAATTTTGATTCAATCTCAAGTAAGATTAAAAAATAGTCCGTAGGTTGAATTATATGTCACTATTCAAGCTAGTCCTAAACAATTGAAGTTCACAAAGTGTCGCACACTCTTTGAAACTATTCCTAGTGAAATAAAAAAGTAGTGAAAAAGAATTTTCACGCTAATTTAAATATTAATTTTTTTCAAAATAATATTTAGAATCCAAGACGGAGTTAGAATGTTTCCCAACAATTCTAAATCTTTAGGGATGAAGAACAAAAATTTAATCATGAAATAAATCAAAGCATAAACCTCATATAAAATAAAAACTTAGATTAATAATCCATAAAAAGATGAACAGAGCTCCTAACCTTAACCAAGGAGATTAGTGACTCATGCTTCAATGAAAACCTAAAACTTAGAATGAAAGAAGGCAAAAAGTCTGAAGGTCCGAAGATCCCTCTCCAAGTTTTTTTAAAATAACCTTATATACCAAACCTAAAACAAACCTTAATCATTAAATTCCAAATAAAAATAAAATCAAATCAAATCTTCCGCATTAAATCTTCAACTTCCAATTGTGTCTTTCGTTTAAGGCTTCAGTGGTCCAATTATGGGCTTGGAGTGTTGTTGCAACATGACTGGTGGATGCTTGGGTCTTTGGCGTGTGAAACACCACTTCTTGGCATGTAAAATGCCACACTTTTTCTTTCTCGGGAGGTGTTATTATTTGGCATGTGAAACGCCTCATATGTGCGTGTAAAACACCCAAGAAAATTCTCTAAAAGAAGCCTTCAAGGCGTGTAAGTTTTGCACGCCCATAATCTTTGGTGTGTAAAATGCCAACTATTCTTGGGGGTACATTTGTGTATATGCATGAAGCATGTGTACGCATGAATCCTCAATTTTCCAGTTTTTGTGTGTATGCATGGGTGATTCATACGCACAACTCAGCAATCTTCAGGTGTTGTTCGTATGCACGGGTGCCACTTTGAAGGCATTTCAACTTCACATGCCCACTCATCCTGGCATGTTAAACGCTATGCATCCACGTCCCTGGGAGTTGTATTTCCATGACGTGTGACACGGCACTTCCTTGTCGTGTTGCACGCCCATTTCTTGCTTAAGTTACCTTGAGTCTGATCCTTTAGAAAGTTGGCCCAGCTTACAACACTGTGTCTTGGCTTGTTACACGCCCGGTTCTTTATTGGACGTGTGGTACGCTGGTTTCTCGGCGTGTCACACACCAAAGTAATGGACATCCTGGGATTGAATTTGTTGGGCATGTTGCACGCCTGGGAGTTGGCCTGTGACACGCCACTTGTGCCTCCATCTTCGCCTTCCTGAAACTTTGGCCTCGCCCCTGTCTGGCATGTAAAATGCCAGGTTCTCTGCTTTGGTCTTGTATGGGCATGTTGCACGCCCCCTTTCTGGCATGTAAAATGCTAGTTCTCTGCCACCTATAGGATTTTTTTTGTTGCTTTCTTTTGCTTGTGCTTTTCATCTTGTTTTCTATCATTTTCCTACATTTAATAAGAGATCAAAGGACTCAAAGTACTGACAAAATATCATATAAAAGCACATGATAATTGAGCAAAAATTCATCAATTTCACCTAAGTAACACCCAGAAAAAGTACATGAGATGCTTGTGCATCACATCACCAAACTTAAGCTCTTGCTTGTCCTCAAGTAAGCAAAGAATCATGTCTTAATCATCAAAATCTTAAAGCTTAAACTGCAAGGGTGAATGGTAACAATTCAAGTGGTCTTAGTTAGTCGTTCTACTTTGCACAATTCAACACAAATAGTCATAATCTTTCAAAGCCTCTATCCCTGGTTAGATTATGGAACCCTTCCTTGATTCATCACCTTGAAGCAAGTTTATTTACTTTCTTTTCACATTTTATTTTTATTGGATGCTTTACACCTTGAGCCAAGCCGTGACTCTAAATATTTTGTCTCAAGTTTTGCTCGATACAAAAACACCACAAGCACTTGATTGGGGACCTCTTTGGGCTTACAATATTCTTTTGACATCACCCATCATTGGTGCTCAAAGCCTTTGGCTTCTCTTTCTTGGGGGTTCTTTGCACTTTTGAGCTTAACTGTGACTCTAAATGTTTTGTTTTCAAGCTTTTTGGTTGATAGATCAGCACCACAAGCACTTGACTTAGGAGGGCTCTTTGAGCTTATTTTTCTTTCAGTTTCCTTGGTCAGAGGTACTCAAAACCTTTGCTCTTTCAACCCCTTTTTGTTAATTATTATTCATTATATTTTGCTTTTCCAAGGCTTTCTCAATGATAAGGATCCTATAATAGTCCTCAAAATTAAGGCCTCAAGCAATTTGGCTCAGTAAGTGTTGAATATTTCAGTTAGTTTGACCTTCCAAAATCACATTGTTATGCTCTATATATTCAACGCATTGTTTCTTTTTGCTTCTTTCTTTACACATGATCCTTGCTTGCTTTATGAAGCAAGCACAATTATAGTTGTAGATTGTGATGAACAAGTCATGATAGGTACTTTTAATGAATCACAAATGCATTATATAAGATAGAACTGGATAATATATATGTACATAATTAAAAAGAAAAGGGACAAATAGAATTCAATGACGTTAGTTATCATTACCATCCTCTTCCTCATTTTCCTCATCCTCCTCTTTATCACCTTTTTGGCTATGTAGAGCATAGCCTCCAACACCAAATTTAGAATATTTGCTTGTCCTCAAGTAGCAAAGAAAAATAGTGGTGATGGAAAAAGGAATAATCATGATTATAGTAAAAGTAATTGGGTAATGCGAAAGCTTATCCAAGTAAAATAAACAAGATTAAGAACTAAACAAAAGTAAAGCCAAAACAATGTAAGATAAATTTGTTACTAATGTGTTTGCATGGGGGTTGTACCTTGCATGGGTGAAGTATGGCAACATCAAACTTAGTATGACACAATCAATGTGAAACTTGGCCAAATAACCAGTAAAATGCAAGTATCCTGTTGGTGTAGAAACACCAAACTTAATCCATGAAACACATACAAAACTTTAAATAAAGCAAAAACAAGAATGAAAA
The DNA here is from genome assembly GCF_000817695.3 of Arachis duranensis. Taxonomy (NCBI): domain Eukaryota; kingdom Viridiplantae; phylum Streptophyta; class Magnoliopsida; order Fabales; family Fabaceae; genus Arachis; species Arachis duranensis. The sequence continues at coordinate 61,299,373 of NC_029773.3, forward strand.
GAAAATATCAAACATTGGGTTGCCTCCCAACAAGCACTTCTTTAACGTTACTAGCTTGACGGTTGTTTCTTGCTAAGAGGGAGTTCAATCATAATGTTTTAACTCCTCCCCTCTCACTATGACTCTCCTCCTTGTGTCTTCATGTATTAGCTCAATATGCTCAAGAGAGAGGATTTTTTGCACTATATATAGCAACAATGGATGGTGAGATAACTCCACTTTCTCCCCTGGTGAGAAGTCTTCAGTAGGGATTTTATTGTTTCTCCACCCTCTAGGCACTTTCTTCTTAGGAGACTCCACCTTATTTGATGATGCACACCCAACACCAAACCTAGGTCGATGTCAGAGGGTTCTTTGTTGATTACAAAGGGAGGTTTTGGTTACAAACTTTTGTTTGTCTTATTTGTGTTTTCAACTTGTTGCACCTTCCCTTTCTCTTCCTTTCATGCATGGAATTGGATCATTCACAATTACTTCATTCGGGGATTCTTGGAGGCTAGGATTAATTGGTTCAACCTACATGCAATTCTCCTCCTCACTTGAATGATTCATGGTTTTAAAAACATGAAAAACCAAGTGCTCATCATGCACCTTTAACATTAATTCACCCTTTTCAACGTCAATAAGGGTTCTCCCAGTGGCTAAAAAAGGTCTTTCGAGAATAATGGAGGCATTCTCATCTTCTTCCATGTCAAGAATAATAAAATTCACTGGGAGAAAAACTTTCCCACTTTGATCAAGACATTTTCAACCACTTTATGTCCATGCTTGATTGATTTGTCTGCCATTTGTAGAGCTATTTATGTGGACTTCATCTCTTGAATTTAAAACTTTTTTTATCATAGAGAAAGGCATCAAATTAATACTTGCCCCCAAATCACATAATGCTCTCTCAAAGGTGGTGTTGCCAATGGTGTAGGAAATTTGAAAACTCCTTGGATCTTCTTTGTTGGCAAATTCCTTTGAATAATTACACTACACTCTTTGGTCAAGACCACGGTTTGACCTCCCTTTAAGGATCTCTTCTTGGACAAAAATTCCTTCATGAATTTAACATACAAGAGCATTTGTTCAAGTGCTTCTATGAATGGAATGTTGATGTGCAATGACTTGAATATCTCTAAGAATTTTCCCTAAAGCCTTTGAGGATATGGAATCCTAGGTTTGTACTCAGGCAATATGACTCCCTCTTTTGGTGGATCTTTTGAATCTTGAATTGAGTGTTCCTGAGAGGTTGTGATCTTGTGCTCCTCTTGATGATTGGCTTTTCCTTGGGCCTCTTTCTTTTATTTGTCAGTGGCATCCTTCTTGGCTTTTTCTCCCACCGCCTTTTTACTTCTCAAATAAATAGCCTTGCATTCTTCCCTATGATTTGGAATTGTGTCACTGGGAAATGTTTTTGTGGGTTTGTCTAATTGTTGAGTAATTTGGCCTACTTGCACCTCCAAATTTCTAATTGAAGTACCTTGATTCTGGAAGTTAGTCCTTCTATGAATGTGAGTGTAGCTTGGGAAAATTTCTCCATGGAAAATTCAAGATTGAAGATCCTTTGAGAGTCTTGAGATGGTTGGATGAGGGGTGGTTGTTGTTTGTGAAGGTTGAAGGTATTATTTTAAGAATGGAAGTGGTTCTATGCATGGTTGTTGTTAAAATTATTAGGCCTCTTACCTTGAATTTTTCATCCAAAATTTGGGTGATTTCTCCATTCAAGATTTAGGTTTTAGGGAAGGGATCATTTTGAGGTAGCTTTAAAGGATTACCCATGTAATTCACTTGCTCCTGGGAAGATTATCCATACTCCACACCTTCACTTTGAGGTAATCTACTACCCATATTATAAGAACTCTCTTGAGCACTTATAGCTGAAACTTGCATGCCTTCTAAGTGTTGAGTGATTGCATTGATTTGTTGAGACATTACTTTATTGTGAGCCAAAATAACATCCAAAGCATCTAATTCCATGACTCCCTTCCTCATTGATCCTTTGGAAGAATAGCGTTACTGATTGTTGGCCACCATTTCAATCAATTATAGTCCTTCATCAGTGGTCTTCTTCATATGCAGAGATTCTCCAATTGAATTATCCAATGAAACCTGTGAGGTAGGGTTGATCCCATCATAAAATATCTAGAGTTGGACCTAGTCTGCAAACATGTCTGGAGGAAACTTTTTGAGCATCTCTTTGTACTTCTTCCAATCTTCATAGAGGGCCTCTCCTTTGTGCTATCAGAAAGTATGAATGTAAGTCCCTGAGCTTTGTCAATCTTTGAGGTAGAAAGAACTTGGTTAGGAACTTAGTGACCAAGTCCTCCCAAGTACCTATATTCTCCTTGCACTGATTGTCCAGCCACTGCTTAGCCTAATCCCTTACAGCAAAAGAGAATAGCAACAACCGATAAACCTCAGCCGGAATGCTATTGGTCTTAATAGTATCACAAATTTGTAGGTAGTTAGAGATGAATAGGTTGGGATCTTCCTTTGAACTTCCACTAAACTGACAGTTTTGTTGAACCAATGTGACAAATTGAGGCTTTAGCTCGAAATGATTGCCAATCACTGTTGGTGTCACAATGCTACTTTTATAACTCCCTGGGTTGGGAGTAGTGAAAGATCTAAAGCTCCTCCTAGGTTGAGTAGCATTAGCATTATTATTTGAATTCTCTATCATGTTGAATTCAAACTCTTCTTCAACTATATCTTTAGTCTCTTCTATAACTCTTTGATCTCTAGCTTGTTTTCTTTATCAGCAAAGAGTTCTTTCAATCTCAGGATTATAGTGAAAAGGTTCTTTATCCCTATTCTTCTGTATAGACATAAACAACAAGAATATCAAATTGGAATTACATCCTTCATAGTGATGAAGGAAACTCTCGGGGGGGAATAAACTAAAACAATAAATGACTAAAAACTAAAAAGGTCTAATTTAGGTAATCAACTCATTGGTAGTTTGTTAACCACAATTAATCCCCGGCAATGGTACTAAAAACATGATGCTGATTTTACAAACCACAAACTACTGACAAGTGTACCGGATCATATTAAGTAATACCACAGGAGTGGGTTACCATTCCCACGAGGATTAACAAATGAAGCAAACAATGGTCAATTGATTATTCTAGTCAGACAATCAAAAGAGTTTCAATGGTAAATAGCATGAAAACAGAAAATTAAAGAAAAGTAAACAGAAATTGGTTAAGAGAATAACATGATAAAGATAGTTAAGGTGTCATAGATGTTCACTCTTTAGGAAAACAATCCTTGTGTTTATTTAGATGAGGTATGCAAAGATCAATCTCGACGAATCATAAATAATCAAATTCCAATTTCTTAGCAATTTAATTCCTGTTTAGCCTAATTAACTGCTAATTCCTTAGTCAATTACTTAAGAAAAAGAGCTGAAGCACAATTCTGATTCAATCTCAAGTAAGATTCAAAATCACTCAGTAGGTTAAATTATATGTCACGTATTCTAGCTAGTCCTAAACAATTGAAGATCACAAAGTATCACACACTCTTTGAAACTATTCTTACCGAAATAAAAAAGTAGTGAGAAAGAGTTTTTTAAACTAATTCAAATATTATTTTTTTCTAAAATAATATTTAGAATCCAAGACGGAGTTAGAATGTTTCCCATAAATTCTAAATCTTTAAGGATGAAGAATAAAAACTCAATCATGAAATAAATCAAAGCATAAACCTCATATTAAATAAATACTTAGATTAATAATCTATAAAAAGATGTACAAAACTCCTAACCTTAACCAAGGAGATTAGTGACTCTTGCTTCAATGAAAACCTAAAACTTAGAATAAAAAATGGCAAAAATTCTAAAGGTCCAAAGATCCCTCCGCAAGTTTTTCAAATAACCTTATATACTAAACCAAAAATAAAACCTAATCATTTAATTCCAGATAAACACCAAATCAAATGAAATCTTCTGTTTAAGGCTTCAGTGGTCTAATTATGGGCTTGGAGTGTTGTTACAACATGACTGGTGGAGGCCTGGGCCTTTAGCATGAGAAATGTCACTTTATGGCGTGTAAAACACCACAGTTTTTCTTCCCCTGGAGGTGTTATTATTCACCATGTGAAACGCTCCATATGTTGCGTGTAAAACACCCAAGAAATGCTCTAAAAGAAGCCTCGAAAGCGTGTAAGTTTTGCACGCCCATAATCTATGGTGTGTAAAATGCCAACTATTCCTGGGGGGTCATGCATATACATGGGGTATGTGTACGCATGACCATGCAAAAAATCTTCATTTGTGTGTACGCATGGAGCATGCGTATGCATGAATCCTCAATTTCCTAATTTTTGTGTATACGCATGGGTGATGCGTACTCACAACTTAGAAATCTTAAGGTGTTATGCGTATGCATAGGTGATGCGTACACACGGGTGTGACTTCAAAGGCATTTTAATTTCACACGCTGATGAGCAGATATTTTATACACTTTTTGGCATCTGTTTTTTAGCATATTTGTTTAAGTTTTATCAAGTTTTCATAGATTTTAGTGCCAAATTCACATTTTTTTATTCTACTTTGAGTTTGTGTATTTTTATGCAATTTTAGATATTTTTTGGCTAAAACTGAGGAGTTGGAGCAAAAGTCTGATTCAGAGGCAGAGAAAGCACTGCAGATGTTGTCTGAATCTAACCTACTTGCACTCAAAAGATCTTTCCTGGAGCCATAGAAGTCCTGATGAGAGTTCTTAATAGATATGGAAAGCTAACATCCAGGTCTTTCCAGAAATATATAATAGTCTATACTTTTCTTTAGAATTGAACGCCCAAAATTGGTGTTCAATGCCAACTTCTGGCCCTATTTTGGCGTCCAGCGCCCAAAGGAGAAGAGACCAGCGTCCAACGCGCAAAAAGGACCCCCTAGCCAGCGTTCAACGCCCTAGAGGCCTCCTAGCACATGGATCTCAATCAAGCTCAGCCCAACCACTCACCAAGTGGGCTTCGAAAGTGGATTTTTACACTAAAAGACTGTTTTACCCTTCCTATGTAATCCTTAGTCATTAGCTTAGTTTTTAGTTGAGAACTTTTATAGCCTAAAAGGAGGACCTGTCGTATTTTCATTTATCATTGTATTTTCTATTAGTATGAGTTTCTAAACTTCCTAGGTTTAGGGGAAGAGCTCTGCTGAGTTTTATGAATTAATAAAGTATTCTCTATTCTAAGATGTATATCCATTCTTCATCATTATGAGTGCGTTGAACCCGCACAAGGTTAGCTCATTCTACATAGGTTCAGAGTGAGTCTTTCATCGAACAATGATGAGCCCTTAGTTTGATCATAAATCTCTTAGACGGTTAATCCACGACTTCGTTTGGGACTTCTCGAGACACCAGTTCAGCCGAGGTACAGGGAGATTAGAGTCTTTGTGGTTGAGGCTAGAACCAAAGGCGCAGCATTCTTAGATCCGGAAGATTCGGCCTTGTCTATGGCATTTTGAGTAGGATCAATGAACTGCAGAAGCTTCACCTTCAATCAGACTGGATCCGCACTAACCCTGGAGTTCAGATCTGGAGGAGCATTGGCGATCTCTTAAGAAGGGCATCAATCACATATAGCCTGATATAGAAGAAATCTTTCATAATTGAAGAAGACAGTAAGACCAGATTGATCCAAAAGAACAAAGCATCTCTAAACCTTAACCATCTTCTTATCATTGCTTTCACCATCAACTGAGTAACATTTTATTTATTTTCCTTTAATGCGAATTAAACAAACAAATAACTCTTCTATCCACCTGACTAAGATCTACAAGATAACCATAGCTTTCTTCAAATCACAATCCTCGTGGGATCGACCCTGACTTGCTCAGGTATTACTTGGATGACCCAGTGCACTTGCTGGTTCAGTAGTGTGAAGTGTAATTCCGCGCTACCAAGTTTTTGACACCGTTGCCGGAAATCGTTCGAGTTTGGACACCTAACGGATTATCTTGTTGCTTAGATTAGGTAAATTCCGTTTTCTTTACAGGTTTAGTTTTATTTTATCTGAGTCTTTTATTTTCTTTTCAAAAAATTTTCAAAAATCTTTACTTTTTTTTATTAATCTTTGTTTTTGGTTTGAGTCTTTTGTTTTTGTTCTTGTTGAATTTTTGAATTTCGAGTCTCTTTTCTAAAAATTTTCAAAAATAGTGTCTTTTGTTTGAGTCTTATGTCAATCCTTAAGTTTGGTGTTTTCTTGTGTCTTTTCTTTAAAATTGTCGAAAATTTTGTCTTTAGTTTTCAAAATTTTTAAGTTCGGTGTCTTTTGCATGTTCTTGTTTTCTTTGAGTCCTTTAAGTTTTGTTCTTGGTGTTCTTCTTGATCTTCAAAGTGTTCTTATTTTTCTTCTTGTTTTGATCTTAAAATTTTTAAGTTTGGTATCCTACTGTGTTTTTCTTTAAAATTTTTGCATAGTGGTGTCCTTAGATCTAAATATTTTAAGTTTGGTGTCATTTAGTTATTTTTCTCGTTCTTCATTAAATTGAAAAATAAAAAAATAAAATATCTTTTTTTATCTTTCTCTCAATTTTCAAAAATTAGAACCAATTTTTCAAAATTTAATTTCAAATTCATTATCTTATCTTAGTTTTAAAGTTCAAATTCAAATCTTTTTAGAAAAAAACATATCTTTTTCAAATTACTATCTCATCTTTCTATCTTTCTTTAAAATTCAAAAATCTTATCTTATCTTATTTCAAATTCAAATTTTAAAATTCAATTTCGAGAATTCAAAATTTCAAATTTCAAAATCAAATCTTTTTCAAAATTCAAATTTCAATTCCTATATATCTTTTTGAAATCATTTCCAAAAGAAAGAGAAAACAAGTAACTATCTTTTCAAAATTTCATTTTCAAATATTTTTAATTTAGATCATATCTTTCTTAACCTCTTTTTAAATATTTATCTTACTTTTCTCTTTCTTCTTTTTCAAAACTTCCTAACTAATTCTTCTCTCTTCTAATTTTTGAAAATACCTTCTTTATTCTCTCTCTTCTTTTTCGAAATTCATAACTTAATTTTCAAATCTTTTTAATTAATTAAATTTTATTTTTGAATTAAATAAATAAGTAAAATAAAAACAAAAATATTTTAATTCTTGTTCTCTTTTTTTTTACTTATAATTTCAAATTTTTCTCATCTCTTTATTCGAATTCTTCTCCTCCTTCTTCTATCTTCATTCTTCATTATTCCTTCTTCTTCACATCTCATTGGAAGTCCTCTATACTCAAATCAGGCATAGAAGCTTCCTTCTTTCTTTTTTATTTTCTTTTTTTCTTATTTATTACCAGGAACAGAGATAAAGAGCCTCTCTTTGAACCTGATCCTGAACCTGAGAAAACTCTAAGGAGGCATTTACAACAAGCTAAAGTATAACACTCTCGGGGAAACCTCTCATAAAATTTCGAACAAGAAGCTGAAGACATGGCAGACAATGCTAATAATGGAGGAGATGCAAGAAAGGTTCTTGGTGACTACACAATACCTACCTTTAACTTCTATAGCAGAAGTATCTCTATACCTGCCATTGGAGTAAATAACTTTGAGCTTAAGCCGCAGTTAATCTCTCTTCTGCAACAGAATTGCAAGTTTTATGGATTTCCACTGGAAGATCCACATCAATTCTTATCGAAATTCTTGCAAATATGTGACACTGTTAAGACCAATGGAGTGAATCCTGAGGTCTACAGACTTATGCTCTTTCCGTCAATGCTTTCTTGGCCAAATTCTTTCCTCCTCAAAAGATAAGAAAAATCAGAGTGGAATTTCAAACCTTTAGACAAAAAGAAGGTGAATCCTTCTATGAATTTTGGAAAAGATACAAGCAACTAATCAGGAGGTGTCCTCCTGACATGCTCTCAAAATGGTCTATCCTAGGTGTCTTCTATGATGGTCTTTTTGAGATGTCCAAAATATCATTGGACAGCTCTACATGTGGATCACTCCACTTGAAGAAATCGCTTGCAGAAGCAAGAGAACTCATTGAGATTGTTGCAAACAACAAATTTATGTACACCTCTGAGAGAAATCCTGTGAACAATGGGATCCCTCAGAAGAAAGAAGTTCTTGAAGTTGACACTCCGAATTCCATACTGGCTCAGAACAAGATCTTGACCCAACAGGTCAATATGATCTGTCAGCATTTGACTGGAATGCAAGCTGTAGCTGGCAGAACTCAAGAAGCTTCTTCTGAAGTAGAAGCTTATGATCCTGACCAACCCACCATGGAAGAGGTGAATTACATGGGAGAATCCTATGGAAATACCTACAATCCCTCATGGACGAATAATCCTAACCTTTCATGGAAGGATCAACAGAAGCCTCAGCAAGGCTTCAACAATAATCAAGGTGGAAGGAACCAAAACAGGTTCAATAACAGACTACCATTCCCATCTTCTCAAGAACATATGGAGACCCCTAAGCAGAGCCTTTCTGACTTAGTCACTATAGTCTCCAACCTCTCCAAGACCACTCATAATTTCATAACCGAAATAAGGTCCTCCATCAGAAATTTAGAGGTACAAGTTAGTCAACTGAGCAAGAGAATCCCAGAGACACCTCCTGACACTCTTCCTAGTAACATTGAAATGAATCCAAGAGAATATTGCAAGGCCATCACCACTGAAGATGTGGCCAAATCTGGAGAGAATTGGATGGCATTGAACGCCAGTGAGGAAGACCTCACTCGGCGTTCAACGCCCAAACTGGCAGGAAACCTGGCGTTGAACACTAGGAAGGAGGTCCCTCCTGGGCATTCAACGCCCAACTTGGAAAAGGAACTGGTGTTAAACGCCAGTGAAAGGATGCATGATGGGCGTTCAACGCCCAGAGAACCATCAGAACTTGTGTTAAACGCCAATGATGGCATACCTACTGAGTACTCAGCATCCACTGAAGCAATTCCTATCCAAGAATTAAAAGAAGCCAAGGCTCATGTAGAGACTATAGAGGTTTTCTTGTAGGCACTCCTGCAGTGCATGAGTTCTGATGAACACTCATCCTTTGATGACGATGAAGAAACTAGGGAAGAGCAAGTTTTTCGGTACCTAGGAGCTCTCATGAAGCTGAATGCCAAGATATTTAGTACAAAACCTTTAGAGGAAGAACCTCCAGTGCTTACTAAAGAACTAAATGCTTTGGAATAGCAGAAGCTACCTCAGAAGCTTCCAGATCCCGGATGCTTTCTAATTCCTTGCACCATAGGCACTATGATCTTTGAGAAGGCTCTGTTTGACCTAGGGTAAAGCATAAACCTCATGCCACTCTCTGTAATGGAGAAGCTGGAAATCTTTGAGGTATAAGCTGTAAACATCTCACTGGAGATAGCAGACAAATCAATGAAGAAAGCATATGGCTTAGTAGAGGATGTATTGGTAATGGTTGAAGACCTTTACATCCTTGTAAACTTCATAATCTTATATACTGGAGAAGATGAGGATGAATCCATTATCCTTGGAAGACCTTTTCTAACCACTGCCAATGCTATTATTGATGTAGCTAAGGGATAACTAATTTTACAACTAGGAAAAGATCACATCTTGTTCAAGATGCCTCACCCCAACTCTCCCTCTAGAAGAAGAGAGATATCTGTACAACACTTAGTGTTCTAACCATCTCTTTCAGTGCAGAGCTTTATTAAGCCCCAAACATCAATTCTAAGTTTAGTGTTAGGCAGCAATCAACAAGCACTGAGATCAAATGTACTAAGAAGAAAGTACCAAAAGGCTGGAGGGACAAGAAAATCCCCACTAAAGGCCTCTCACCTGGCATGAGAGTTGTCCTCACCAAGAATCCAGTCAAACCACATATAGTGAGTTGTGTCCTATCTCTAGAGCATGTGGAGCTCTTTTATGAGAAAACAGTAAGAAAGTTCACTGTAAGAGGCGAAATTCTGAGTGCATATCAATCTCCGTAAGGAGCTAATCATCAAGCTAGTGACGTTAAAAGAGCACTTGTTGGGAGGCAACCCAACCCTAATTAATTATTTCTATTTCTTTTAATTCTTTAAATTTGTTTTTCTTAAGTTATTTCTTTAGGTTCATGATCATGTGCAGCAGTCAAAATAGAGACAAAAAGGTTCAGCAATGAAAATAGGACACTGTGGATAAAGTGTCTTGCTGGCATTGAACGCCAGCCAGGGAGCACTGGCTGGACGTTCAACGCCCCAAATGACAGACTTACTGGCATTGAAAGCTAGCTAGGGAGCACTAGCTAGGCATTCAATGCCCTAATTGGCAGCATAGCTGGCGTTGAACACCAGCCCTGGGCAGAGCCTGGGCGTTCAACGCCCCAATTGGCAACATAGCTGGCGTAGAGCGCCAGCCAAGAGCATAGTGCTAGGCGTTCAATGTCCATGAAGAGAGATGGGAATCTGAATTCCCTAGCCTCTCAGGACCAGTGGGTCCACAACATCTTTACCTACCCTACTTCTTCACTCTTCTTTTTCACACTTCCCCATACACTCTTCCCTATAAATCCTAGCCCAATCACATCCATATCACTTCTCCAAAACCATCATAACTCTCATCAACCCCCACCCACTTTAAAATTAAATTTTCCCTTCCATTTTCCCACCCATGACCGAAACCTAACCTAGCCCACTCCTATAAATACCCCTCATTCTAACCCTTCATTCACACACTATTCATACACATACATGCCCCCTTGGCCGAATCGATTTCTCCTTCCATCTCCATTTATTTTCTTCTTCTTCTACTACTTTATTCTTCTCTTTTATTTATTTTTTCTAAAGGACCAGCAAAGATTTTATCTTTGGTGTGGGAAAAGCATTGCTTTTTACTTTCCATTACCACTTATGGCACCCAAGGTTGGAGAACCCTCAAGAAAGAAGAAAGGAAAGGCTGTAGCCGCCACCTTCAAATCTTGAGAGATGGAGAGATTCATCACCAAAGCCCACCAATACCACTTCTTTAAAGTAGTGGCAGAGAAGAAGGTGATCCCTGAGGTCCCTTTCAAGCTTACGAAGAATGAATATCCAGAAATCCGAAGATAGATCCGGAGAAGAGGTTGGGAAGTCCTAACCAATCCCATCCAAGAGGTTGGGATCCTAATGGTACAAGAGTTCTATTCTAATGCATGGGTCACAAAAAACCATGACATTAATGTGAACCCAAATCTCAAGAATTGGAGCACCATGGTCCGAGTGGACTTCAGTCCAGAAAGTGTGAGGTTGGCGTTCAACTTGCCTTTGATGCAAGGAGATCCACATCCTTACACTAGGAGAGTCAACTTTGATCAAAGACTGGATCAAGTGCTCTTAGACATCTGTATGGAAGGAGCACAGTGAAAAAGGAATTCTCAAGGTAAGCCTATCCAACTAAGGAGGCCTAACCTCAAGCCCATAGCTAGAGGATGGTTGAAGTTTATCCAACGCTCTATTATCCCTACTAGCAACTGGTCCGAAGTGACCATAGACCGAGCAATCATGATCCATTGCATCATGCTCGGAAAGGAGGTGGAAGTACATGAGGTGATACCTCAAGAGTTGTACAAAGTGGTGGATGATGAGCGGATAATTTATACGCTTTTTGGCATTGTTTTTAGGTAGTTTTTAGTAGGATCTAGCTACTTTTAGGGATGTTTTTATTAGTTTTTATGCAAAATTCATATTTCTAGACTTTACTATGAGTTTGTGTGTTTTTCTATGATTTCAGGTATTTTCTGGCTGAAATTGAGGGACCTGAGCAAAAATCTGATAGGAGGCTGAAAAAGGACTACAGATGTTGTTGGATTCTGACCTCCCTACACTCGAAACAGATTTTCTAGAATTACAGAACTCCAAATAGCGCGCTCTCAATTGCGTTGGAAAGTAAACATCCAGGGCTTTCCAACAATATATAATAGTCCATACTTTATTCAAGTTTAGATGGCACAAACTGGCGTTCAACGCCAGCTCCAAGCTGCATTCTGAAGTAAAACGCTAGAATGACGTCACAAACCAGAGTTAAACGCCAAAAATACGTTAAAACTTGGCATTTAACCCCAAGAGAAGCCTCTTCACATGTAAAGCTCAAGCTCAGCCCAAGCACACACCAAGTGGGCCCCGGAAGTGGATTTCTACATCAATTACTTATCTCTGTAACCCTAGTAGCTAGTTTAGTATAAATAGAAATTTTTACTATTGTACTGGGAGTCTTTTTTCCCTATTTTCAAATTCATATGTCATTTGGGGAGGCTGGCCATTTGGCCATGCCTAGACCTTGTTCTTATGTATTTTCAACAATGGAGTTTCTACACACTATAGATTAAGGGTGTGGAGCTCTGCTGTTCCTCGAGTATTAATGCAAGTACTACTGTTTTCTATTCAATCCACGCTTATTCTTATTCTAAAGATATCCATTCACACCCAAGAACATGATGAATGTGATGATTATGTGACGCTCATCACCATTCTCACCTATGAACGTGTGCCTGACAACCACTTTCGTTCTACATGCAAATAAGCTTGAATGAATATCTCTTGGATTCTTTAATCAGAATCTTCGTGGTATAAGCTAGAATCCATTGGCAGCATTCTTGTGAATTCGGAAAGTTTAAACTTTGTCTGTGGTATTTTGAGTAGGATTCAGGGATTGAATGATTGTGACAAACTTCAAAATCGCGACTGTAAGGCGTGGTAACAACACAAAAGGATAGTAAATCCTATTCTTACATGATTGAGAACCGACAGATGATTAGCCGTGCTGTGACAGCGCACTTGGACCATTTTCACGGAGAGGACGGACGATAGCCATTAACAACGGTGATCCCCCAACATACAGCTTGCCATGGAAAGGGGTAAGAATGATTGGATGAAAGTAGTAGGAAAGCAGAGATTCAGAAGGAACACAGTATCTTCATGCGCTTATCTGAAATTCCCACCAATGAATTACATAAGTATCTCTATCTCTATTTTATGCTTTATTTATCTTTATATTCAAAAACCATTATAACCATTAGAATCTGCCTAACTGAAATTTACAAGATGACCATAGCTTGCTTCAAGCCAACAATCTCCATGGGATCGACCCTTACTCACGTAAGGTTTATTACTTGGACGACCCAGTGCATTTGCTGGTTAGTTGTGCGAAGTTGTGAAAAAGAGTTGAGATTACAATTGTGCGTACTAAGTTATTGGCGCCATTGAGATCACAATTTCGTGCACCAAGTTTTTGGCGCCGTTGCCAGGGATTGTTTGAGTTTGGACAACTGACGGTTCATCTTGTTGCTCAGATTAGGTAATTTTCTTCTTATTTTGTTTTCCAAAAAGTTTTCAAAAATTTTTAAAAAATTTTTTTTCTTTGTTTTCGTTTTTCAAAAAAAAAAATTTCGAAAAAAAATTAATAAAATCATAAAAATCAAAATATTTTATGTTTCTTGTTTGAGTCTAGTGTCAATTTTTAAGTTCGGTGTCAATTACATTTTTTTAAAAAAATTTATGCATTTTTTCGAAAAATTCATGCATGGTGTTCTTCATGATCTTCAAGTTGTTCTTGGTAAGTCTTCTTGTTTGATCTTCATATTTTCTTGTTTTGTGTCTTTTGTTGTTTTTCATATGTATTTTTGCATTCATAGTGTCTAAGCATGAAAAATTTCTAAGTTTGGTGTCTTGCATATTTTTCTTTTCTTGAAAATTTTTCAAAAATAAGTTCTTGATGTTCATCATGATCTTCAAAATGTTCTTGGTGTTCATCTTGACATTCATAGTGTTCTTGCATGCATCATTGGTTTTGATCCAAAATTTTCATGTTTTGTGTTATATTTGTGTTTTTCTCTTTCATCATTAAAAATTCAAAAAAAATAAAAAATAAAAAATAAAAAATATATCTTTTCCTTGTTTTACTCATAAATTTCGAAATCTATGGGTTGACTTAGTCAAAAAATTTTAAAATAAGTTGTTTCTTGTTAGTCAAGTCAAGATTTTATTTTTAAAAATCTTATATTTTCAAAATCTTTTTCAAAAATCAAATCTTTTTCATTTTTTTATTATTTTCGAAAATTTTTAAAATTGATTTTCAAAATATTTTTCTTATCTTTATTTCATAATTTTTGAAAACTTTACTAACAATTAATGTGATTGATTCAAAAATTTGAAGTTTGTTACTTTTTTGTTAAGAAAGGTTCAATATTTAAATTCTAAAATCATATCTTTTATTCCTTTCCAAATCTTTTTCAAAACAAATCTCAATCATATCTTTTCAATCATATTTTTTTTTCAAAACCAATTTCAAAAATTTTTTCTAACTCCTTATCTTTTCAAAATTGATTTTCAAATCTTTTTCAACTAACTAATTAACTTTTTGTTTATTTCTTATCTTTTTCAAAACCACCTAACCACTTTTCTCTTTCTAATTTTCGAAAATTCCTCACCCTTTTTCAAAATTCCTTTTAATTAACTAATTGTTTCAAATTTTAATTTTGATTTTATTTCTTCTCTTAATTTTCGAAAATCACTAACCATTTTTCAAAAAAAAAATTCGAAAACTCCTCTCTCTCACCTCCTTCTATTTATTTATTCATTTACTAACTCTTCTCTTCATCTAAAAATTCGAACCCTCTCTTCTCTTCTATGTTCGAATTTTTCTCCTCCTTCTTCTATTCTTTTCTTCTTCTACTCACATGAAGGAATCTCTATACTGTGACATAGAGGATTCCTCTTCCTTTTCTGTTCTCTTCTTTTTCATATGATCATGAGCAAGGACAAGGACATTCTTGTTGAAGCAGATCCTGAACCTGAAAGGACTCTGAAGAAGAAACTAAGAGAAGCTAAAGCACAACAATCCAGAGAAAACCTTACAGAGAATCTCAAAAAAGAAGGAGACATGGCCGAATCCAACAATAATGCAAGGAGGATGCTTGGTGATTATACTACACCTACTTCCAATTTTTATGGAAGAAGCATCTCAATCCCTGTCATTGAAGCAAACAATTTTGAGATGAAGCCTCAACTAGTTGCTCTAATGCAACAGAACTGCAAGTTTCATGGACTTCCATCAGAAGATCCCTATCAGTTTTCAACTGAGTTCTTGCATATATGTGATACTGTTAAGACTAATGGAGTAGATCCTGAAGTCTACAGGCTCATGCTTTTCCCTTTTGCTGTAAGAGACAGAGCTAGAACATGGTTGGACTCACAACCTAAAGATAGCTTGGACTCTTGGGATAAGCTGGTGAATCCCTCTATGAAGCTTGGGAAAGATACAAGCAGTTGACCAAAAAGTGTCCTTCTGACATGCTTTCAGAGTGGACCATTTTGGATATATTCTATGATGGTCTATCTGAGTTCTCTAAGATGTCACTGGACCATTCTGCAGGTGGATCCATTCACCTAAAGAAAATGCCTGTAGAAGCTCAAGAACTCATTGACATGGTCGCAAATAACCAATTCATGTACACCTCTGATAGGAATCCTATGAGTAATGGGATGCCTCAGAAGAAGTGAGTTCTTGAAATTGATGCTCTGAATGCCATACTGGCCCAGAACAAAATATTGACCCAACAAGTCAACATGATTTCTCAGAGTCTAAATGGATTGCAAAATGCATCCAACAGTACTAAAGAAGCATCTTCTGAAGAAGAAGCTTATGATCCTGAGAACCCTGCAATGGCAGAGGTGAATTACATGGGTGAAGCCTATTGAAACACCTATAATCCCTCAAGGAGAAATCATCCAAATTTCTCATGGAAGGATCAACAAAAGCCCCAACAAGGCTTTAATAATGGTGGAAGAAATAGGTTTAGCAATAGCAAGCCTTTTCCATCATTTTCTCAGCAACAGATAGAGAATTCTAAGCAGAGCCCCTCTAGCTTAGCAAACATAGTCTCTAATCTATCTAAGGCCACTTTAAGTTTTATGAATGAAACAAGGTCCTCCATTAGAAACTTGGAGGCACAAGTGGGTTAGCTGAGTAAGAAAATCACTGGAACTCCTCCTAGTACTCTCCCAAGCAATACAGAAGAGAATCCAAAAAGAGAGTGCAAGGCCATTGATATTATCAAAATGGCCGAATCCAAAGAGAAAGGGGGAGGACGTGAATCCCAATGAGGAAGACCTCATGGGACATCCCCCAAACAGAAATGAGTTCCCTATTAAGGACCTAAAGGAATCTGAGGCTCATATAGAGGCCATAGAAATTCCTTTAAACTTCCTTCTACCATTCATGAGCTCTGAGAACTATTCTTCCTTTGAAGAGGATGAAGATATAATTGAAGAGCAAGTTGCTCAATATCTAGGAGCCATCATGAAGCTGAATGCCAAGTTTTTTGGTAATGAGACTTGGGAAGATGAACCTCCCTTGCTCATTAGTGAACTAAATACATGGGGTCAGCAAACTTTACCTCAAAAGAAACAAGATCCTGGTAAATTCTTAATACCCTGTACCATAGGCACCATGACCTTCGAGAAGGCTCTGTGTGACCTGGGGTCAGGTATAAATCTTATGCCACTCTCTGTAATGGAGAAACTGTGGATCATTGAGGTACAAGCTGTAAGAATCTCATTAGAGATGGCAGACAAGTCAATAAAACAAGCTTATGGATTGGTAGAGGATGTGTTAGTGAAGGTTAAAGGCCTTTACATCCCTGCTGATTTCATAATCCTAGTCACGGGGAAGGATGAGGATGAATACATCATCCTTGGAAGACCCTTCCTAGCCACAGTAGGAGCTGTGATTGATGTTGACAGAGGAGAGCTAGTCCTTCAATTGAATGGGGACTACCTTGTGTTTAAAGCTCAAAGATCTTCCTCTGCAACCATGGAGAGGAAGTATGAAAATATTCTCTCAATACAAAGTCAAACAAAGCCCCCATAATCAAACTCTAAGTTTGGTGTTGGGAGGCCACAACCAAACTCTAAGTTTGGTGTTGAGAAGCCCCCACATTCAAACTCTACGTTTGGTGTTGGGAGGCCCTCATCATGCTCTGAACATCTGTGAAGCTCCATGAGAGCTCACTGTCAAGCTATTGACATTAAAAAAGCGCTTATTGGGAGGCAACCCAATTTTTATTTATCTATATCTCTGTTGTTCTTTTATGTTTTATTAGGTTTATGATCATGTGGAGTCACAAAACAATTACAAAAATTAAAAACAGAATCAAAAATAGCAGAAGAAAAAGCACACCCTGGAGGAAAAGCTGTCTGGCATTTAAATGCCAGAAACAAGCATCTGTCTGGCGTTTAACGCCAAAAACAAGCACCAAGCTGGTGTTTAACGCTAGAAACAAGCACTAAGCTGGCGTTAAACGCCAGAAACAAGCATCAGTCTGGCGTTAAACGCCAGGATTACATACAGAGGGTGTTTTACACGCCTAAAAGGTACAGGGATGAGAAATCCTTGACACCTCAAGATCTGTGGACTCCACAGGAATACTTAGGGTTCTGTGGACCCCATAGGATCCCCACCTACCCCCACTTCTCTCTTCTTCACACAATCCAATAACACTATACCCTTCACCAATCACCTCAATCTCTCTTCTCCATCACCTCTTCACCAATCACATCCATCCACTCTTCCCCATAAACCCCACCTACCTTCAAATTCAAAATCTCTTTCCCACCCAAACCCACCCTATATGACCGAACCCAAAGCCCTCTCCCTCCACTATATAAACCCCTCCATCCTTCTTCATTTTCACACAACACTACCCTCTCTTCTTCCCCTTGGCCGAAACCTACACCTCTCTCCCTCTCCTCTATATCTTCTTCTTCTTCTTCTATTCCTTCTTATTTTGCTCGAGGACGAGCAACATTCTAAGTTTGGTGTGGTAAAAGCATAGCTTTTTGTTTTTCCATAACCATTGATGGCACCTAAGGCTAGAGAAACCTCAAGAAAGAGGAAAGGAAAGGCAATTGCTTCTACCTCTGAGTCATGGAAGATGGAGAGATTCATCTCAAAAGCCCATCAAGACCACTTCTATGAAGTTGTGGCCAAGAAAAAGGTGATCCCTGAGGTCCTTTTTAAGCTCAAAAAGGGCGAATATCCAGAGATCCGACAAGAGATTAGAAGAAGAGGATGGGAAGTTCTCTCCAATCCCATTCAACAAGTCAGAATCTTAATGGTTCAAGAGTTCTATGCAAACGCATGGATCACTAGGAACCATGATCAAAGCATGAACCCAAACCCAAGGAATTGGCTTACAATAGTTCGGGGAAAATGCTTAGATTTCAGTCTGGAGAACGTAAGTTTGGCGTTCAACTTGCCTATGATGTAAGAAGACGCACGCCCCTACACTAGAAGGGTCAACTTTGATCAAAGGTTGGACCAAGTCCTCATGGACATATGTGAGGAAGGAGCTCAATGGAAAAGAGACTCAAAAGGCAAGCCGGTTCAATTGAGAAGACTGGACCTTAAGCCTGTGGCTATAGAATGGTTAGAGTTCATCCAATGCTCCATCATCCCCACTAGCAACTGATCTAAAGTAACTGTGGATCGGGCCATCATGATCCATAGCATCATGATTGGAGAGGAAGTAGAAGTTCATGAAGTCATCTCTCTAGAACTCTACAAAGTAGCCGAAAAGCCCTCCACCTTGGCAAGGCTAGCTTTTCCTCATCTCATTTGCCATCTATGCAACTTAGCTGGAGTTGTCATAGAAGGAGTCATCATTCTCAATGAGATTAAAGAAGATCAAAGAGCTATGAGGGAGGAGCAACAAAGGCAAGAAAGAGACATAGAGGAGCTCAAAGACACCATTGGTCCTTCAAGAAGAAGGCGCCACCCTCACTAAGGTGGACTCATTCCTTAACTTCCTTGTTCTTATCTCTCTGTTTTTCGACTTTATGCTTTATGTTTGTCTATGTTTAGAGTCTTTACTACATGATCATTAGTATTTAGTAACTATGTCTTAAGGCTATGAATAATTCCATGAATCCTTCACCTTTCTTAAATGAAAAATGTTTTTAATATAAAAGAACAAGAAGTACATGAGTTTCGAATTCATCCATGAAATTAGTTTAATTATATTGATGTGGTGACAATACTTTTTATTTTCTGAATGAATGTTTGAACAGTGCATATTTTTGATCTTGTTGTTTATGAATGTTAAAATTGTTGGCTCTTGAAAGAATGATGAACAAGAGAAATGTTATTGATAATCTGAAAAATCATGAAATTGATTCTTAAAGCAAGAAAAAGTAGTGAAAAAGAAGAAGCTTGCGAAAAAAAAGCAAGCAGAAAAAGCCAATAGCCCTTAAAACCAAGAGGCAAGGGTAAAAAGGATCCAGGGCTTTGAGCATCAATGGATAGGATGGCCCAAGAAAATAAAATCCAGGCCTAAGCGGCTAAATCAAGCTGTCCCTAACCATGTGCTTGTGGCATACAGGTCCAAATGAAAGGCTTGAGACTGAGTGGTTAAAGTCGTGATCTAAAGCAAAAAGAGTGTGCTTAAGAGCTCTGGACACCTCTAACTGGGGACTTTAGCAAAGCTGAGTCACAATCTGAAAAGGTTCACCCAGTCATGTTTTGTGGCATTTATGTATCCGGTGGTAATACTAGAAAACAAAGTGCTTAGGGCCACGGCCAAGACTCATAAAAGTAGCTGTGTTCAAGAATTAACATACTTAACTAGGAGAATCAATAACACTATCTGAACTCTGAGTTCCTATGGATGCCAATCATTCTAAACTTCTAAAGATAAAGTGAGATGCCAAAACTGTTCAGAAGCAAAAAGCTACAAGTCCCGCTCATTTAATTAGAACTAATATTCATTGATATTTTAGGATTTATAGTATATTCTCTTATTTTTATCCTATTTGATTTTCAGTTGCTTGGGGACAAGCAACAATTTAAGTTTGGTGTTGTGATGAGCGGATAATTTATACACTTTTTGGCATTGTTTTTAGGTAGTTTTTAATAGGATCTAGCTACTTTTAGGGATGTTTTTATTAGTTTTTATGAAAAATTCATATTTCTAGACTTTACTATGAGTTTGTGTGTTTTTCTGTGATTTCAGGTATTTTTTGGCTAAAATTGAGGGACCTGAGCAAAAATCTGATAGGAGACTAAAAAAGGACTGTAGATTCTGTTGGATTCTGACCTCCCTGCACTCAAAATGTATTTTTTGGAGCTACAGAACTCAAAATGGCGCGCTCTTAATTGCGTTGGAAAGTAGACATCCAGGGCTTTCCAGAAATATATAATACTTTATACTTTATTCGAGTTTAGATGACACAAACTGGTGTTCAACGCCAGCTCCATGTTGCATTCTGAAGTAAAACGCCAGAATCACGTCACAAACCAGAGTTAAACACCAAAAACACGTTACAACTTGGCATTTAACCCCAAGAGAAGCCTCTGCACGTGTAAAGCTCAAGCTCAGCCCAAGCACACACCAAGTGGGCCCTAGAAGTGGATTTCTACATCAATTACTTATCTCTGTAACCCTAGTAGCTAGTTTAGTATAAATAGAACTTTTTACTATTGTACTGGGAGTCTTTTTTCCCTATTTTCGAATTCATATGTCATTTAGGGAGGCTGGCCATTCGGCCATGCCTAGACCTTGTTCTTATGTATTTTCGACAATGGAGTTTTTACACACCATAGATTAAGAGTGTGGAGCTCTGCTATTCCTCGAGTATTAATGCAAGTACTACTATTTTCTATTCAATCCACGCTTATTCTTATTCTAAAGAAATCCATTCGCACCCAAGAACCTGATGAATGTGATGATTATGTGACGCTCATCACCATTCTCACTTATGAACGTGTGCCTGACAACCACTTTCGTTCTACATGGAAATAAGCTTGAATGAATATCTCTTGGATTCCTTAATCAGAATCTTTGTGGTATAAGCTAGAATCCATTGGCAGCATTCCTGAGAATCTGGAAAGTCTAAACCTTGTCTGTGGTATTCCAAGTAGGATTCAGGGATTGAATGACTGTGACGAACTTCAAACTCGCGACTGTAAGGCGTGGTGACAACGCAAAAGGATAGTAAATCCTATTCTTACATGATCGAGAACCGACAAATGATTAGCCGTGCGGTGACAGCGCACCTGGACCATTTTCACTGAGAGGACGGATGATAGCCATTGACAACGGTGATCTCCCAACATACAGCTTGCCATGGAAAGGGGTAAGCATGATTGGATGAAAGCAGTAGGAAAGCAGAGATTCAGAAGGAACACAGTATCTTCATGCGCTTATCTGAAATTCCCACCAATGAATTACATAAGTATCTATATCTCTATTTTATGCTTTATTTATCTTTATATTCGAAAACCATTATAACCATTAAAATCCGCCTGACTGAAATTTACAAGATGACCATAGCTTGCTTCAAGCCGACAATCTCTGTGGGATCGATCCTTACTCACGTAAGGTTTATTACTTGGACGACCCAGTGCACTTGTTGGTTAGTTGTGCAAAGTTGTGAAAAAGAGTTGAGATTACAATTGTGCGTACTAAGTTATTGGCGCCATTGAGATCACAATTTCGTGCACCAGTGAACAAGCCCTCCCCAAAGGCAAGATTAGCTTTCCCTCGTCTTATATGTCACCTATGCAATTCAACTAGAATTATCATAGAAGGCGGCATTCTTATTGAGGAGGACAAGCCCATCACTAAAAGTAGGATGGAACACACTATAGAGTCGGCACAAGAACCACAACATGAGCATGTGGAGCTACCTCAACATGAGATCCCTAAGATGCCTCAAGGGATATATTTTCCTCCTCAAAGCTATTGGGATAAATGGCACACTTTTCTTGGAGAACTAAGCACTAACATTGATCAGTTGAGGATGGAACATTAGGATCATTCCACCACCCTCCATGAAATAAGAGAAGATCAAGGAGTCATGAGGGAAGAACAAAGAGTTATGAGGGAAGAACAACAAAGACAAGGGCGTGACATTGAAGATATCAAGCGCACTATTGGGTTCTCTAGAGGAAGTGGTAGCTGCCATCACTAAGGTGGTCCCATTTCATCACCTTGCTTATTTTAATTTTTCTGTTTTCCATTATGTTTTATTGTCTGTTCTCTTGTTCTTGTTGCATGATCATCTATGTCTTAAAGTTACAAAATGTTCCATATATCTCTCACCTTACTTAAAAGAAAATTTTATTTGAAAAGAATTGAGAGATACATAAATTTTGAGTTATATAATAAGAATAGTTCAATTATTTTTATGTGGTGGCATTGCTTTTATTTTCTGAATGTACGAATAAACAGTGCATATTTAAAATTGGAATTAAGAATGTTAGCTCTTGAAAGAATGATGATAAAAGAGAAGTATTATTGGTAATCTGAAAAATCCAAAAATTGATTCTTAAAGTAATAAAAAGCAGCAAAAAGGATAAAAGAAAAAGCATGTTGCAATAAAAGAAAAATAAATAAATATATACATGCATGCGAAAAAAATGATGAAAAAAAAAGCAGAAAAAGCCAATAGCTCTTTAAACCAAAAGGTAAGAGAAAAAAGCCAATAACCCTTTAAACCAAAAGACAAGGATAAAAGGATCCAAGGCTTTGAGCATCAATGGTTACGATGGCCTAAAAGAAACCAAATCCAGGCCTAAGCAGCTCAACTAAGCTTTCCCTAACCATGTGCTTGTGGTGTGAAGGTGTCAAGCAAAAAGCTTGAGACTGAGCAGTTAAAGTTGTGAACCAAGACAAAAAGAGTGTGCTTAAAAACTGTGGACACCTCTATCTGGGGATTCTAGCAAAGCTAAATCGAATCCGAAAGGGTTCACCCAGTTAAGTGTTTGTGGCATTTATGTATCCGGTGGTAATACTGGAAAATAAAGTGCTTAGGGCCACGGCCAAGACTTTAAAAGTTGTGTTCAAGAATAAAAAAGAACTGAACTAGGGGAGTCAATAATATCATCTGGATTCTAAGTTCCTAAATATGCCAACACTTCTGAGTTTCAATGGATAGTGAGATGCCAAAACTATTCAGAAGCAAAAAACTACTAAGTCCCGCTCATCTAATTGAAACTGAGCTTCATTGAGAACTCTGGGATTTATTATATCTTACTCTTCTTTTTATCCTACTTTGTTTTTAGTTGCTTGAGAACAAGCAATAGTTTAAGTTTGGTGTTCTGATAAGCAGATATTTTATACGCTTTTTGGCATCATTTTCATATAGTTTTTAGCATGTTTGTCTAAGTTTTATTAAGTTTTCATAGGTTTTAGTGCAAAATTCACATTTTTTTATTCTACTTTGAGTTTGTGTGTTTTTATCCAATTTCATGTATTTTTTGGCTGAAATTGAGGAGCTTGAGCAAAAGTCTGATTCAGAGGAAAAAAAAAGCACTGCAGATGCTGTCCAGATCTGACCTCCTTGCACTCGAAAAAGCTTTTCTTGAGATACGGAAGTTCAAATGGAGCGTTCTCAATGAATATTAAAATCTAACATCCAGGGCTTTCCATAAATATATAATAGTCCATACTTCGCTTCAGAATTGACGGCCCAAAACTGGCGTTCAACGCCAGCCTTCTGCCCTATTCTGGCATCCAGCGCTCAAAGGAGAAGAGACCAACGTCCAATGCCCAAAAAGGACCCCTTAGCTAGCGTTCAATGCCCTAGAGGCCTCCTAGCACATGGATCTCAATCAAGCTCAGACCAAACACTCACCAAGTGGGCCTCGGAAGTTAATTTTTGCACTAAAAGACTATTTTAGACTTTCTATATAATCCTTAGTCATTAGCTTAGTATTTATTTGAGAACTTTTACAGCCTAAAAGAAGGACTTGTCATATTTTCATTTATCATTGTATTTCTATCAGTTTGAGTTTCTAAACCTCCTAGGTTGAAGGGAGGAGCTCTATTGAGTTTTATGAATTAATAAAGTATCTCTATTCTAATATGTATATCCATTCTTCATCATTATGAATGCGTTGAAATGGCACAAGGTTAGCTCATTCTACATGGGTTCAGAGTGAGTCTTTCTTCGAACAATGATGAGCCTTTAGTTTAATCATACATCTCTTAGACGGCTAATCCACGACTTCGTTGGGGACTTCTCGAGATACCACTTCAGTCGAGGTACGAGAAGATTAGAGTCTTTGTGGTAGAGGTTAGAACCAAAGGCACATCATTCTCATATCTGGAAGATTTGACCTTGTCTGTGGCATTTTGAGTAGGATCACTAAAGAGAATGAACTACAAGAGCTTCACCTTCAATCAGACTGGACCCGCACTAACCTTGGGGTTCAAATCTAGAGGAGCATTGGCGATCTCTTAAGAAGGGCGTCAATCACATACAGCCTGCCATAGAAAAAATCATTCACAGTTGAAGAAGACAGTAAGACCGGATTGATCCAGAAGAAAAAAGCGTCTCCAAGCCTTAACCATCTTCTTATCATTGCTTTCACCATCAACTGAGTAACGTTTTATTTATTTTCCTTTTATACGAATTAAACAAACAAATAACTCTTCTATCCACCTGACTAAGATCTACAAGATAACCATAGCTTACTTCAAATCACAATCCTCGTGGGATCAACCCTGACTCGCTCAGGTATTACTTGGATGACCTAGTGCACTTGCTGGTTTAGTAGTGCAAAGTGTAATTCCATGCTACCACACGCCCACTCATCCTGGCGTGTAAAACGCCATGCATGCACGTCCTTGGGAGTTGTATTTCCATGGCATGTTGCACGCGCATTTCTTGCTCAAATCGCCTTGTGTCTGATCCTTTGGAAAGTTGGCCCAGCGTGCAATGCTGCATCTTGGTATGTTGCACGCAGGGTTCTTCATTGGGCATGTGGCACGCCGGTTTCTCAACGTTTCACATGCCAAAGCAATGGGAGTGAATTTGTTAGGCGTGTTGCACACCTGGGAGCTGGCTTGTGACACGCCACTTGTGCCGCCATCTTTTGCTTATGCTTTGCTTCTCATTTGCTATTCTTTTCCTACATTTAATAAAAGATCAAAGGACTCAAATTATTAATAAAATATCATATAAAAGCACAGGATAATTAAGCAAAAATTAATCAAGTTCAGCTAAGAAACACCCAAGAAAAGTACATAAGATGCTCGTGCATCAACATAATTGTCACTAAAATAAAGCCAAAAAGGCTAAACAAAATAAGTACAAATAAGAAGGATAAAGTAAGCTCTTAAAAACAAGTCTCAGATCCTATTGACGTTGGCCAAGGTTTGAGGACTCTTGTGCTGCTTCTTGGGCATCGGTGGCTTGAGTAACTGCTTCGGCTAGAGCATTTCTACCTGAAAGTTTGGAAGCATGATCCTTTTCAATCATTTTTAGTCGAAGAGAATTGGCGGCATTAGTAGATACAACCTTATTTTTTCCTGATTTTAGTTTAGCCAAGTCTTTCTCTAGGGCTGTGATATTTGACATCATGTTCCATTCATTTGCCCGACCTTCCGACAAAACCTCAGCAACCTGAGACTTAGCCGTATCATATTTTGTTAGCTGAATATCATAGTCGGCTAAAGTTTAAAGTGACATATTCAACTTTTGGTCAGTCTCATGAATTCTGAAAAATTGGAAGAAAATGTCCTTATGAAATGAACCAAGAGCTGAACATATGTCGAAGAAAATGTGTTGATTAAGAAAGGCAAGTGTGTCTATAAGTCGAGCCTTTAGGATAATATGGTCATTAATATCCTCAATAGAATAGTTCAGGCAATCGAGAATGATGTTGATTCTATCAACAACTTGAGGATATGAAACCATGAGTTCAAGAGAGCTAAGTTTTTCTATAATTTCTTCTCCTTTGGTCGATGATGCCTGAGTCGATTTCTCAAAGGAATAAATTTGTGAAGCTTTGGATAGGAGATTTTCCAAGTTGAAATTGACGTCATCCAAATTCAAATATCCAGCTTTTGGAGAAGGAACATTAAATGGTATGTCCATATCTTGATCAACGATTTTCTGTGTCGAAAGTATGAGACTACTATCTTCATTCACGAATTTCTGTGTCGAATGTCCAGTGACAGTAGCAGCAGTTGACCTTGATCTGTATACAGGCCCAGATTCTTGGTAAGCTCCCGTGTCATTAGAAAGATACATATAGTGGATCTGAAAAGAACAAAGATATAAAGGTCAGGTGGCAGTTGAAAGGGACTTAACATTGAAAATCTAAACAAAAGAGGTACCAGTGGAGAAGAGGTCAAAATAAGGGATGCTGTACTCAATAATGGATTCTGAATAAGCTAAGTAGGCTGAAGAAATTCTATTTCAGTAGAAACTGGTTGATCCATCTCTCGATCAAAAGGGTTGTCGATGTTAGCAACTCAAAAGGATGTCCTTTTCTGAGATTTCTTCAACTACAATACGTTAGAAAATTGCACGTGTGAGTCGAAACTTTTGAAAAGTAACAAATGTCATTAAGTATGTACCTTTGAGGTGGCAGGATAAACTTTTTGACGCTTTGGTATGTCAGCTCTTATCAGAACATCAATAGGTCCACGCTTCTTGGAAGTAAGGGTTGCACCACTGAATCGTCCTCTGCTTTGACTTCTACCTTGTGCATCCCAGTTTTTCTCAACTAGTTGTGGACTAGCAGCAACTTGAGCAATAGACATCTGTTGAGTAACTGAAGGAATTGAAAGATAAAGTGAATTAGGTATCAAAGTGATGTTTATGAAAGTACTTAGTATTTGTAAAAAAGATTTCTTTTATTTATCTCTGGTTTCCTTATACGCTATCAATGTAGGAGAGAAGACTAGATTTGAGAAGGCTTGATTGATAGATGTACAATTGGTAGAAAAATACTTTGACCACCATGAATGAAAATCAAGAGTTGATAAAAAAAACAGTTACTGATATTCAGACGTTGGTATTGAGTCAACATTTGTTGGTGGTTCATCTCTCACATCTCGTCAAATTCTTTTGTATCCAACACTTCATAGTGAATCTTTTGAGCCTTAGGGACAAGAGACAAAGGAGAAGGTAAGGCTTGGGCTAAGCCAAATTGTCGAGCTATATATTGAGATGAATAAACAACTAGTTTCTTTTTAAGAGCCCATGTCGACTCATGAGGTAAGCCAACAGGGAGAATTTGAGGAGTTAAGATCCTAGCCTACATATCATCAACTGTTACTTGATTTTCTAGCTGAGAGCTGATAAAAGAGTTAAGGCATGAAATAGAACTAGGTCAAAATGTGATTTTCTAGCTGAGAGCTGATAAAAGAGTTAAGGCATGAAATAGAACAAGGTCAAAATGTGAAAGGATTTGAGAAATAAGAAATATTGTTGTCTTCATTGATGTCAAATACAACGCTAACAAAGTGTCAAAAAGCACCAATAGGAGACATGATTTTTGGTTTCATCCAAAAAAGCTAGAAAAGACGAATACCATCAATTAGAGTGTTAGGAACTTTTGAGTCAGAGGTTGTGAGAAAAGGTTCAAGAACAACTTTGAGCCACAAATTTACAACCCAAAGGGGACCAAAGGGATTGATTGAAAGATCCCCTTAATGAATTTCACCAACAATCAAAGAAAAAGTTTCGTAAAGTTTACTCAGGATCAAAGTAGGAAGGTCGATGACTTTTTTGTGATGGAGCATAATGGCCAGGGACAAGTAGTTGTTCTTTTGAATTTGGAGTGACTTAGAGCAGAAAACAAAAGAATTGAACCGAAGTAAGAGGAAAGCTACATACTCACTATCAGAAATGAGATTTTTGTCAGAACCCATGTTATTTTGAATGAAGCTCGATATGGTATTCGAGTCGAAGTTGATATCAAAATCATCTTTAGGACAATCGGTCAACCTTGACATGAATTCACCATCAACTGGTATACTGGTCAAGGTCGAAATGTCCATTAGAGTCAGACCCATCATTTAATAAGGAAAATGAATGTTATTGGCGGCAGGGCACTAGAAATACAAACTGACCCCTAGTAAAGGAGCAATATAAGAGAGATCAAAGGTAGCTAATTCTAAGGTATGCATAATATTTAGAGATTTTCAAATCGGTTTATATGTAGGTGTAAGTTGAGACATCCAAGCCGAAAAAGGAGGACTCAAATTCCTAAGGAGAGCAGTTCTAAAATCTCGACCAGCAAAGTATGAAGCCTTCACACTTTTGCAAAAAATAATGGTAAATACTCTGGTGGTGATGGAAAGAAAGAAGAAACAGAATTAATTTGTTCTTGGGTTGCCAAAGGACCTAAAAAGGAAAACAGTACTCCATTAATTGAGAATGGCAAAAATACCTGGCGATACTAGAGATTAGAGGTTTCTAAATTTGGGTTTGGGGCTCTCAAAACTCCATCTTCATTATAGAACTGCGTTGTTTTAGCTACTAATGGAGAAAGAGGAAGGGCTTTATCTCCTTCGTGCAAATGAGAAGTGGCGGCCAGGGTGCTAAAGAAGAGAATGTGATGATGATGGTTGGCGTAGAGATTCAATGAAAGAGCGATTAAGAAATCGTGGAAGGTGTGTTGCTCGGAGAGAAAAGGATTAGGGTTTTCAAGAAGCATGTTTCTTGAAAATTGGGGATGATTGATTTAATTTGAGAAGCAATGGTGGAATCCTCTATTCAAGGAACGGCTCATTAAAATCTAGGGGACATTATGTGTTCCCAGAAAAATGCGCAGTCATTTTAAATGATGCGTAACTGTCCTTTCAAATTTTGAGAATTTGAAAAAGTTGTATGTGCCTGGCACGAGAAATATTAAAGCTTGTATTTTTGAACAAAATAACACGTTTTAAAGGGGTAATTTGTTGGTGCAAAAAAAAGAGAATTTTGCTCAACAAGAGAGCATTTCGACTACCAAAGGTTTTGACTACAGAAGTAGAGACAGGTAAGCTGAGATCGAAGAAAGCGTCAAAGTCGAAAGGTAGTTATTGCCTTTTCTTGAGCATCAAGGCTTGCTACTCGAACATCAAGATTGAGTGGAGAACATGGATACGAAATTTGAGGAGCAAACTGAAGAAACGTGGGACTTTAAGACTAAGGAAGACGTGTGTGTCAAAACCTGGGAATAAAGATTCTTCATGATCAAGGCAAGGTTATGGCTGAGAAAAAGGAGGAGGTAAGATAGTAGATAACATGCTCCATAACAAGTCTATCTCCATTATCTATAAATAATAGAAATTCAAAAGAGTTTGGGGACTACAACTAATAATACTAGATTATCATGTAAGCTCATAAAATTTTCAGTCCCAACAAGGCAATGAAAAATTGGAGTGTAAATGCATGAGAGTATTAAAAATTATCTTTTAATTTGCTTCCTTTTGTTTATTTAATTCTTTTTCTTTTATTTTTCTTTGATTTTTTATTGTTTATTTGCTTTAATCAATATTTTTACATTTTCATCATTTTCTTTATTTAATTATTTATTTCTTTATATTGTTTCTTATAAGTCTATCACTAGTAATTTTGATATAAATTACTTTGACATCATAATTAAGTAATTTTCGGGACAAACTCACAAATCGATTAAAGAATAAGTGAAACAAATACATATATAACTAACAGATTAATTAAGTTTATAATAAAATAATTAAATATCTAATAAATGAATAATCAA
>NC_029773.3:61328881-61336123 GCF_000817695.3 Arachis duranensis
CTAATTCCGGCGAACTTCACTCAAATTTTCGCAAATCTAAATTTTTAAATCATTATCATCGTCTCTATATAGTATATAAGTCTCCAAATAATACATAGGAGTGTACAAAAATACACAAACAATAAGCATGATTTTTTTAATATTGTTGCGCTAATAATAACTATTATTATCGTCTCCAAAAAATACACAGGTACACAGGAATAAGCCATATTTAATAAGAATTTTTTAATTATAAATAAAAAAATCACTATTTTCCAAAAAAAAATATGACTTATTCCTGTGTATTTGGTGTACTCCTACGTACTTTGAAAACGATGATAATGATTAACATTGTTAACCTTTCAATTTTTTTTTCTCAACTAATCTAATATTTATGAAGCATATTAAAGTTTGCAGGGGATAAGGTGAACTCTATAAAAATATAAAAGTTCGTGAGAGTCAAACGAACTTTATATAAATTATGGAGCTCATCGTAGGGTGCGGCGAATTTGCCTTAAATGAAAAAGAAATTCATATTTAAAAAATTAAAATTAAAAAAGTAGGTTTGAGAAAATAATAATATTTTTTATTTTACTTCTGAAAAAAAAATCATATATATATATATATATATATATATGCTTCTGTCTTTCGAAAATAAGAAACACTTATTTAATTGATCCTGTTGTATTTGTGTCCGGGTGCCGAGTATATTATTGTGTATCCTGCATATCAATTTTTCATGAAAGGATAATTTATAATTTGCAAAAAATGTATAGCCAATTTCTTATCGAGAGGAACCGCATAATTATTTTTGAATCGTCTTTTAGTAAGTAGCTGTTTATAGCTCTAATAACCTTTCACGTATATTTCTTTTGTTAGAATGTGTCATTAAGCTCTGATAAATATTTTTAGAGGTGTATCAGAACCAAACCATCCAGTGTGATTTAGCAAGTCAAATAGTCTCTACACACAGCAAACATATGTATGAAATCTTGTCGGTTCAATTAAAGTAGCTTCTCCTAATAAATTGGAGCAAAAATACGTTTTGATAAAATAATAATTTTCAAGAGATAAAAAATAATTAAAATAGTCTAATTTATTTTATTTAATATTTATTAATTCAGTTATGCTACACATACAAATTTTTTTTAACTTATAAGACTTACAAGTAAGGTCAAATCTAATAAAAGCTACACTCACCTACAAAAGTGTGTTAACACTTTCCAAAGCGCTCATTCACCATTATGAACGACTCTTCTTCTTCTTCTTCGATGAAAACCACAACTGTCATTTTTTTTTTGCATTTCTTCTCCTCATCCTCTTTTTTCTTCTTCTTTTCTTTTTTTCTTCGTATTTTTCCTCCTTTTTCTTTGCGTGTTTCATCTTCATCATCGTATTTTTTCTTCCTTCCTTTTTTGATTTTGTAACATTATATATTTTTTTCTTCTTTGTTTGATTTTTCCTCCCAAAAAGAATTATGAGAATATGAAATAAGAAGTTGAAGAAGAAGAAATAGCAGAAGAGGAGGACGAGGAAGATGAAGAGTTCTGAACTATGCAAAACTTATCAGAATAAAAATACACCCAAATATATTCGTTTTACACCCAAATATCTTCGTTTTACACCCAAATTTGCTGCAAATACAGAAATGAGTTATGATACGTGTACACTAAAATCAGCCACCAAAGTATACAGGAATACAAATATACATTGAAAATAAATTAAAGCACACATGTATTTATATACAAATACATTGGTAGCTAATTTTAGTGGCTGATTTTAGTATACAAATAGTATTTTTGTATAGAAAAATATTTTTTCTAATGCTGCATTTGTTTTCTTCTTCTTCTTTTCCTTATTTCTTTTAGTTAAATGAATATAAGTTCATCCTCTTTCAAGTAATTTTGCAGCATTATGTGTTTCTTCTTCTTCTTTGTTTGATTTTTTTTATTCTTGTGTAGAGAGTAAAATAAAAAGAAACTTGAGAGGTAAAACAAAAAAAAAAGATGAATAAGAAAAAAAGAAGATGGTGATGATGATGATGATGAAAAAAAATACAAAGCAACAGAAGATGAGTAGGATAAAGAGGAAGAGTTCTGAATTATGTAGAATTTATCAGAATAAAAATATACCCAAATATATTCGTTTTACACCAAAATATCTTCGTATTATACCCAAATATCTTCGTTTTACACCCAAATTTGCTGCAAATATGGAAATAAGTTATGCTACGTCTACACTAAAATCAGCCACCAAAGTCAGCTACCAGTATAAAATACATACCGGAATACAAATATACATTGAAAATAAATTAAAGCACACATGTATTTATTACACAAATACATTGGTGGCTGATTTTCGTGGCTGATTTTAGTGTACAAATAGCATTTTTGTAAGAAAAATATTTTTTCTAATGCTGCATTTTTTTCTTCTTCTTCTTTTCCTTATTTCTTTCTTTCTTTTAGTTAAATGAATGTAAGTTCATCCTCTTCCAAGTAATTTTAAAACATTATGTGTTTCTTGTTCTTCTTTGTTTGATTTTTTGGTTTTTATTCTTGTTAAGAGAGTAAAATAAGAAGAAACATGAGAAGGTAAAACAAAAAAGAAAAGATGAATAAAAGAAAAAAGAAGAAAAAGATAGTGATGATGATGAAAAAAAAGAAGCAGAAAATGAGGAGGAGGAAGAAGAAGAGTTTTAAGTTATGCAGAACTTATCAGAATAAAAATACACCCAAAATTCTTACAAATACACCCAAATATCTGTCTTACACCTAAATATCTTTGTGTTACCCAAATTTACTGCAAATACAGAAAAATATTTCCTCTAATGCTACATTTTTTTCTTCTGAATTGAACCGCACCTCAACCACTTGATTGGACTCAAAACAATAAAAAAAATTTCGATTTTCCTACTTCAAATCTAGCTGAGCGATTTGTCTTCTCAGTCGGAGACATTTTCAATTTTCATTTTCTCTCTATGCTACATGTAATCATTTGATTCTTAATTCCGTTTCCCTTTTTATTTGTGCTCCGAACTCTTGTAGAAAAATCTGCAGCCTTCGCATAATCCTTGTAGAATTTTATAGTATCTTCAAGGGTGTTAAAGGTCATCCTAACCTTGGATACAAACTGCTCATTAACACCACAGATTTGCTACAAAATACACCCAAAATACACCATATTAAAATAAGCATAAACTATAGAATGTAAATACAACTATAAAACCATTATAAAAAAATAACAAAAATAAGATTCATGAATTATCAATAAATAAAAACTAAAACAATAAGATAATTCACCCTCAATGAGATGAAAAGTCATAAACTATAAATACACCCAAACTTTCCTAAAATACACCTAAATATTCTTGATTTACACTCCTGATATAAAATGCAGAAAATTCATCAGAACTAGTACATTAGATTCAATTCAAATAAGGAACAATGAACAATAAATTTCACAGACAAAGTTCACGCATTATTCAGCTACACAATCATAAACTACTAACTGGATTCAAATTCAGATTGAATTATTAATTGGAATTAAACCACATCTCACGAACTTTATTGAATTCAAATTCAAAATCCACTTCGCCTGGTTCAGCTAATAATCTAAAGTTGAATATCCATTATCTTTAAAACGATTTCAGAACTTGATTTCAGAAATAATAAAAAAAAAACAAAGAAAGAGAACAAAGAGAAAAACTTACGTAAACAGTGAAGGAAAAGGGAGAGAGAAATGCACGAAAGAGATTGAAGAGAGAAGGTAAGAAAATGCAGAAGAAATTTATAAAAGGAAACGAAATTCTTTCAAAAAAAGAAGTTATATATTCGTGCGATGATTGATTGAAAAATCTGTTAAGGAAGCACGTGAAACATACGTGCCATAAGAGGCGCGTTTTAAGGATTAAGAATTTTTAGGACTTGTATAACTTGTACAGTAAAAAGACTTGTATGTAGAGATTAGTTCTTATTAACTATAAATAAATATTAAATAAAATATTTTTTTATTTTTTTAATATTACCATAAAATTTGACTGTGAAACTGGAATTTTTTTGTTTGGTCAAACTTACTTTAATTTTATTCTTTGGTCAAACTTACTTTTAATACTATCATTCTATCACAGGAGCATTAGTTTTTTATTTGGGTTGTGGTTCAGGCCCTTGGAACGTATGCAAAAGGCACCTTGGATCAACTGGGTCAGCTAATGGCCAACTTTATTTTATTCTCTTAGCTTGGTAGCAACTAGCAAGGTCTTCATCAGTGGGTCCAAGTCGATTCTAGTGATTCCGCTGCGGGTACAAATTTAAAGCTTTCGCATATGCATCGTTCGCATTCCACACAGTCATAATATATTAATAATTGATAACAGTTAAATTCTTTCGAATCCGTTCGAGAGAATAAAAAATTTTGACAATATATACAATAGATTAATTATTTAGTTTAATAGGAGTAAATAATAAAAAGTTAAAAATTTCTTCACATATTATTTTAAATTTAAAAATTTTTATTTAGTTATTTTACATCAAATTTTAAATTTTAAATTTTTAAAAAATCAAATTAATTATTCCATCCAAAATCTTAATTTACCAAACCATTTCTCTTCAATATTCTCTTCTTTTTTAATCGACGGCCACCCTACTTTCATCAATAATCATCCCACTTTATCTTCGCTGATTGACTTGCCACACGTCATTCACCCTTAGTAAAAATAACCATTTACGTAAGAATAAAAATAATCATCAGCTTACTTAATGAATTGAATATCAAACATATTTTAATTATATATATCTAAACTCAATTCAGTCAAAATAATCATCTACATAAAAATTAAAATAACCATCCGCATACCTACTAAAATGACCATTCTAAATTGATCATTAAAATAAAAAAAAGAGATGAATAAACTGAAGAAGCAACTATGATCGTCCAACAATTTAATTTTTATAGAACTTGCGACAGTGGTGATAGAGCTTGCGACGAGCTAGAATCCGAGACAGCCGCGAGAGAAGCGTGAAACTGGAGAGAGAGAGAGAGAGAGAGAGAGAGAGAGAGAGAGAGAGAGGGTGAGGGAGACCGGTTGAAGGTCTTCGTGACTATTTAGAATTCTTATTTGTTTTGTAAAATTTTGTAATTAATTAATTTAATTATCATTTAATGTTAATTTGAAAGTTATCCTCATTGTACATATTGCACACTAATTACATTGGCTCCTCATACTTTCTCAATTCTTTATTTTTAAATTCAAGAGGTCAAGGTCGACATGAGAGGCGTTTAAATCCAAATGGATTCAAAAAAAGAAAATCTAAACTAATTTAAATTGAACCACTCATTCAATTTAATCTAAATTGAAAGTTGATTAAAATCGTACTAATTTAAATTTGATTAGATCTATTGTTTGCAAATCGTATAGATTGGATCGGATTTTAAATTTACTTCTCAAAACTGATTCAATCTAATTCAAACTGCACAATATGCTATAATATTATTATTTTATTATTATATTTATAGTTTTACTTATAATATGTTTAATTTGATATATATTTTTATTTTTTTCATATATTATTATTATTTAATAAATATTTTATATTCAAAAAGAGATTTGTTTATTTATTTATTTATTTTAATTAACTTATAATTTTATTTTTATTGTTATGTTATTGTTGATTTTTCTAAGATATTGTGAGACTTGTTATGTCATTATTGATTATTTAAAATTTGACGTTGATATTTTTATGTATATTTATTTTTTTTTTAATTTACAAAACTGCAAATCCAATCAAATTCAAACTGCTTAAAATTGGATCGGATTTTTTTTAAATCCATCTAATCTAAATCGCACCGCCTGTAAAATTAGTATTCGAATCGGATAAATTTTTTACTCAGATTCGATCTAAATTGCATTGCGAACACCCCTAGTCGACATATAGATAAAGCCACAGAGGTTAATTCCCTACAAGCTTAGTTGTCTAGCTACAGATATGGTACATCCAAGGTTCAGAAAACTGAATTGGTCATTGAATCACTCTAGTTATTAGTTTACTAGTTCAACTGATTCAACTGTTAATCAACCGAAATAATTGTTTTATAATAAAATAATAAATAAAATATAAATAAATATGCTAAAAAGAATTATAGTCTAATATAAACTTTAAAATATTATCCAAATTAAAAATACTACATTAATAACAATGTTATAATCTCATTCAAATATAAAGTCAAAAGTCAAATAAAAAAAGAGTATATACCCATTTCGGTCCTCAAAGAATTTCAAACTAGACACCTTAGTCCCTAACTAAAATTAATTACTCGATTAGTCCCTAACAATTAATTTCGTCAGTCACTTAGGTCCTTGGCTTCGTTAATTCTAACGGAAGACAAAATAGTCCCTGACAACTCTAACAGGGGACAAAATAATCCCTAACAACCCTAACAAAGGATAATACGATCCCGACCCCTTTATTCAAAAATACGACACTGTTCTTCCCTAATTCTTACATATCTCGCTGGTGGACGAAATTGTGATCACTATTCTTTAAGTTGTATGAAATTATTATTGTGGCACCAGTTGAATTCACAACTCCGTTCAACTAACCAGCAAGTGTACTGGGTCGTCCAAGTAATAAACCTTACGTGAGTAAGGGTCGATCCCACAGAGATTGTTGGTATGAAGCAAGCTATGGTCACCTTGTAGATCTCAATTAAGCAGATTAAATTGGTTTATGGGTTTTCGAAAATAGAAATAAGAAAATAAATTATAAAAGGGATAGAACACTTATGCAGATTCATTGGTGGGAATTTCAGATAAGCGAGTGGAGATGCTGTATGGCTCAAGGACGCCTGCTCTCCTACTGCTTCTACTCAATCCTTCTTACTCCTTTCCATGGCAAGCTGTATGTAGGGCATCACCATCATCGGTGGCTACTTTCAATCCTCTCGGAAAAATGATCCTATGCGCTGTCACTGCACGGCTAATCGTCTGGAGGCATCACACTTGTTGATAGCTACATCCCATCCTCTCAGTGAAAATGTTCCTATGCTCTGTCACAGCACGGCTAATCATCTGTCGGTTCTCAATCAGGTTGGAATAGAATCCCTTGATTCTTTTGCGTCTGTCACTAACGCCCAGCACTTGCAAGTTTGAAGCACGTCACAGTCATTCATTACCAGAATCCTACTCGGAATACCACAGACAAGGTAAGACTTTCCGGATCCTCATAAATGCCGCCATCTATCTAGCTTATACCACGAAGATTCTGTTGG
>NC_029773.3:61337256-61337565 GCF_000817695.3 Arachis duranensis
TTAACCACTCAGTCTCAAGCTTTTCACTTGGACCTTCATGACACAAGCACATGGTTAGGGACAGCTCGATTTAGCCGCTTAGGCCTGGATTTAATTTCCTTGGGCCCTCCTATCCATTGATGCTCAAAGCCTTGGATCCTTTTTACCCTTGCCTTTTGGTTTTAATGGCTATTGGCTTTTTCTACTGCTCCTTCTTTTTCTTTCTATTTTTTTTTCGCCACTTTTTTTTTTTCGCAAGCTTCCTTTTTCACTGCTTTTTCTTGCTTCAAGAATCAATTCATGAATTTTTCAGTTCATCAATAACATTTC
>NC_029773.3:61337682-61338340 GCF_000817695.3 Arachis duranensis
CATTCATTCAGAAAACAAAAAGTATTGCCACCACATCAATATAATTAAATTAAATTCAAGGATAAATTCAAAATCTATGTACTTCTTGTTCTTTTGAATTAAAACATTTTTCATTTAAGAGAAGTGAAGGATTAATGGATTTTATTCATAGCTTTAAGGCATGGTTACATACTAATGATCATGAAATAAAGACACAAAACATAAATAAACATAATACTTAAAAACCGAAAACAGAAAGAAATAAAGAACAAGGAATGAATCCACCTCTAGTGGCGTCTCCTTCTTGAAGGACCAATGATGTTCTTTAGCTCTTCTATGTCCCTTCCTTGCCTTTGTTGCTCCTCCCTCATTGCTCTTTGATCTTCTCTTATTTCTTAGAGAATGATGGAGTGTTCATGATGTTCCACCCTTAATTGTTCAACATTATGGCTCAAATCTTCTAAAGAGGTGTTGAGTTGCTCCCAATAGTTGTTGGGAGGAAAGTGCATTCCTTGAGGCATTTGTTGATGATGAACTTCCTCATGTTCCTCTTGAGGGCCGTGAGGAACTTCTCTTGTTTGCTCCATCCTTTTCTTGGTGATGGGCTTGTCTTCTTCAATGGAGACATCTCCATCTATGATAACTCCAGCTGAGTAACATAGATGGCATATAAGGTGAG
>NC_029773.3:61338441-61339544 GCF_000817695.3 Arachis duranensis
CTCCACTTCCTCTCCAATCATGATGCTATGGATCATGATGGCCCGATCCACAGTAACTTCAGATCGGTTGCTTGTAGGAATGATGGATCTTTGGATGAACTCCAACCATCCTCTAACTACAGGCTTGAGGTCCAGTCTTCTTAGTTGGACTGGCTTGCCTTTGGAATCTATTCTCCATTGGGCTCCTTCCACACATATGTCCATAAGGACTTGGTCCAACCTTTGATTAAAGTTGACCCTTCTTGTGTAGGGGCGTTCATCACCTTGCATCATGGGTAAGTGAAACGCCAACCTCACATTTTCCGGACTAAAATCTAAGTATTTCCCCCGAACCATTGTGAGATGGTTCTTTGGATTCGGGTTCATACTTTGATCATGGTTCCTAGTGATCCATGCATTGGCATAGAACTCTTGAACCATCAATATTCCGACTTGTTGCATGGGGTTGGCTATGACTTCCCAACCTCTTCTTTGGATTTCATGTCGGATTTCTGGATACTCATTCTTTTTGAGCTTGAAAGGGACCTCGGGGATCACCTTCTTCTTTGCCACAACATCATAGAAGTGGTCTTGATGGCTCTTGGAGATGAATCTCTCCTTCTCCCATGACTCGGAGGTGGAAGCTTTTGTCTTCCCTTTCCCGTTTCTAGAGGATACTCCGGCCTTAGGTGCCATTGATGGTAATGGAAAAACAAAAAGCTTATGCTTTTACCACACCAAACTTAAAATTTTGCTCGCCCTCGAGCAAGAAAGAAAAGAAGAGTAGAAGAAGAAGAAGAGAATATGGGAGAAAAGGGGGAGAAGTAGGTTCGGCTATGTGGGAGAAGAAGGGGTTGTGTTGTGTGAAAATGAAGTAGAATGGAAGGGTATTTATAGGGAGAGGGAGGGTGGGTATTCGGGCATTTTGGGTGGGAATGGGTGGGAAAGTGAATTTGAATTTTTTGGAGGTAGGTGGGGTTTATGGGGAAGAGTGGGTTGATGTGAATGGTGAATGGGGTAATTGGGAAGAGGAGTTGAGGTGATTGGTGAAGGTTTTTGGGAAGTGTGATATGGGAAAAGGGTGAAATGAGGTTTGGATTAGGAGAGTGTGATTAGGATTGAAA
>NC_029773.3:61339600-61340462 GCF_000817695.3 Arachis duranensis
AAGGGATGACCATGAATGGAAAGAGAGAGGGCGAGGTAGGTGGGGATCCTGTGAGGTCCACAGATCCTGAGGTGTCAAGAAATATCATTCCTGCACCAAATAGGCATGTAGATTGCCCTCGTGCCTCGTTCTGGCGTTCAAACGCCCATTGGTGCACGTTCTGGGTGTTAAACGCCCATGTAATGCATGTTTCTGGCGTTGAACGCCAGTTTCATGCTTGTTGCTGGTGTTTAGCGCCAGTTTGTCCTCTCTGTGCACATTCCTGGCGTTTAACGCGAGGTTGTTGCTTGTTTCTGGCGTTCAGCGCCAGAATGGTGCTCTGTTCTGGCGTTGAACGCCAGCCAGATGCATCTTACTGGCGTTGAACGCCAGTCTGTGCTGCCTCCAGGGTGAACAAATTTTTTTCTTCTGTTTTTGACTCTGTTTTTAATTTTTTTGATTTTTTCGTGACTCCTCATGATCATGTACCTAATTAAACACAAAAGTAACAAAGAAACAAAATAAAATAAAATTAGATAAATAAAATTGGGTTGCCTCCCAACAAGCACTTTTTTAATGTCAATAGCTTGACAGTGGCTCTCATGGAGCCACAAGGTGATCAGGTCAATTTTATTGTGTAGTCCCAACACCAAACTTAGAGTTTGGATATGGGATCTTAACACCAAACTTAGAGTTTGGTTGTGGCCTCACAACACCAAACTGAGAGTTTGACTGTGTGGGCTCTTCTTGACTCTGAACTGAGAGAAGCTCTTCATGCTTACTCTCTTCTGTCACAGAGGGATGACCATGTGCCTTAAACACAAGGTAGTCCCCATTCAATTAAAGGACTAACTCACCTCTGTTGACATCTATCACAGCTTCT
>NC_029773.3:61340663-61341053 GCF_000817695.3 Arachis duranensis
CAATGAGAACAAGGCAGGTTGTACCTCAATGATCCCCAGCTTCTCCATTACAGAGAGTGGCATAAGATTTATCCCTGACCCCAGATCACATAGAGCTTTTTCAAAGCTCATGGTGCCTATGGTACAAGGTAGTAAGAACTTGCCAGGATCTTGTTTCTTTTGAGGTAGAGTTCTCTGAATCCAAGTATCTAGTTCACTAATGAGCAAGGGAGGTTCACTTTCCCAAGTCTCATTACCAAACAGATTGGCATTCAGTTTCATGATAGCTCCTAAATATTGAGCAACTTGCTCTCCAGTGACATCTTCATCCTCTTCAGAGGATGAATAGTCTTCAGAGCCCATGAATGGCAGAAGGAGGTTTAATGGAATCTCTATGGTCTCTATATGAGC
>NC_029773.3:61342068-61342990 GCF_000817695.3 Arachis duranensis
TTCAACAAGAGTGCCTTTTTCCCTGTTCCTGCTCATATGAAAGAGAAGAAAACAAGAAAGGAAAGAGGAATCCTCTATGTCACAGTATAGAGATTCCTTTATGTTAGTAGAAGAAGAAAGGGGTATAATAAAGAAGAAGGAAGGATTCGGATTTTTGGATGAGGAGAGGTGAAGAGAAGTGTTAGTAATTAAATAATTAAAAAGAATAAGAGAAGAGAAGAGGAGAGAAATTCGAAAATAATTTTAAAAAGGGGTTAGTGATTTTCGAAAATTAGAGATAAGATAAGTTTAAAATTAAAGTTTAAAACAAAAAGAATTTTTGAAAAAGGGATGAGATATTTTCGAAAATTAGAGAAGGGAAAGTAGTTAGGTGGTTTTGAAAAAGATAAGAAACAAACAAAAAGTTAGTTAGTTGATTGAAAAAGATTTGAAATCAAATTTTGAAAAAGATAAAAAGATAAGAAGTTAGATAAGATATTTTGAAATCAAATTTTGAAAAAGATAAAATTTTTGAAAAAGATAAGATAAAAGATAAAAAGATTTAATTTTAAAAATTGATTTAACTAACAAGAAACTACAAGATAAGATTCTAGAACTTTAAAGATTGAACCTTTCTTAATAAGAAAGTAACAAACTTCAAATTTTTGAACCAATCACATTAATTGTTAGCTAATTTTCGAAAATTTGATATAAAGATAAGAAAAAGATTTTGAAAATATTTTGAAAAAGATTTTTGAAAATTTCGAAAAAAATGAAAAAGATATGATTTTTGAAAAAGATTTTAAAAAGATAAGATTTTTAAAATTGAAATTTTGACTTGACTTGCAAGAAACAACTAATTTTGAAAATTTTTGACCAAGTCAACCCAAAATTTCGAAAATTTGGAGGAAAATAAGGAAAAGATATTTTTTTATTTTTGAAT
>NC_029773.3:61343110-61343807 GCF_000817695.3 Arachis duranensis
ATGCAAGAATGCTATGAATGTCAAGATGAACACCAAGAACACTTTGAAGATCATGATGAACATCAAGAACATGTTTTTGAAAAATTTTTAATGCAAAGAAAACATGCAAGACACCAAACTTAGAAATCTTTAATGCATGAAAAATATGAATGCAAAAATGCACATGAAAAACAACAAATAACACCAAACAAGAAATCATCAAGATCAAACAAGAAGACTTGTCAAGAACAACTTGAATATCATAAAGAACACTATGAATGCATGAGATTTTCGAAAAATGCAAGAAAAATTTTAAAAGCATGCAATTGACACCAAACTTAAAAATTGACTCAAGACTCAAACAAGGAACACAAAATATTTTTGATTTTTATGATTTTCTAATTTTTTTTTGTATTTTTATTATTTTTTTTCGAAAATATAGTTTGGAAAAACGAAAAATAAAAAGAAAAATTTTTGAAAAAGATTTTGAAAAGAAAATTACCTTAATCTGAGCAACAAGATGAACCGTCAGTTGTCCATACTCGAACAATCCCCGGCAACGGCGCCAAAAACTTGGTGGACGAAATTGTGATCACTTGTTCTTTCTACTTGTAGGATGTTTA
The DNA here is from genome assembly GCF_000817695.3 of Arachis duranensis. NCBI lineage: Eukaryota > Viridiplantae > Streptophyta > Magnoliopsida > Fabales > Fabaceae > Arachis > Arachis duranensis. The sequence continues at coordinate 61,343,713 of NC_029773.3, forward strand.
CTCTGAGGGCATTGTTTATTTTCACAACTCCGTTCAACTAACCAGCAAGTGTACTGGGTCGTCCAAGTAATAAACCTTACGTGAGTAAGGGTCGA
>NC_029773.3:61344585-61344809 GCF_000817695.3 Arachis duranensis
TGCTGAGGCTTTTCTTGGAGTTGAACTCCGAGTTATGACGTGTTTTGGGCGTTCAACTCCGGATCATGACGTTTTTCTGGCGTTTAACTCCAGAAAGCAGCTTGTACTTGGCGTTCAACGCCAAGTTACGTCGTCAATCTTCAAATAAAGTATGGACTATTATATATTGCTGGAAAGCCCTGGATGTCTACTTTTCAACGCCGTTGAGAGCGCGCCAATTGGAG
>NC_029773.3:61345760-61347896 GCF_000817695.3 Arachis duranensis
ACTTTTCGGATCCTCAAGAGTGGCCGCCATCAGTTCTAGCTTATACCACGAAGATTCTGATTAAGGAAGCTAAGAGATGCTCATTCAATCTGATGTAGAACGGAGGTGGTTGTCAGGCACACGTTCATGGACTGAGGAAGGTGATGAGTGTCATGGATCATCACCTTCTCCATAATTAAGCGCGAATAAACATCTTAGATAAGAACAAGCGTGTTTGAATGGAAAACAAAGGAATTGTATTAAATCATCGAGACGCTGCAGAGCTCCTCACCCCCAACAATGGAGTTTAGAGACTCATGCCGTCACAAAGTATGTAACTCAGATCTGAAAATGTCATGAGGTACAAGAATTGTCTGTAAAAGTTGTTTAAATAGTAAACTAGTAACCTAGGTTTACAGAAAATGAATATCGCATAACCCTAATATTCATACTCTCCTTCTTCACTTTCACAGTTTTCTTTCCCATCTTTTTCTTCCTTCTCTTTAGCTCTAAGATTAAGCCATCGTGTAATTGCCACACGTGTCACATCTACCTCATCATGTCATGGACCACACACTTCCTAAATCTTGTGACTGGTACATCCACCTCCTCTACACTTTACCCACCAGAAGCATCCACTTCCACATCTTCGATAATATCACCTCCAACGCCGACAATGTCCACGACATCCTCTAGACCAAGTTCCACAACTATCCCAAGGGCACGCCTTTCTCCACTCTCCGGTAAGCAATATAGATTGTTGGACATTAGGCACATCATGAGAAGATTCTCCTTCGACATCATATGCAAATTCTCATTTGAAATAGACACGGAGTGCTTCATTCCTTCTTTTCCGGAGTCCAAGTTGGCAGACAGCTTTGATCTCGCATCCAAGCTATCAGTACAATGAGCAATGTCGCCGTTGCCGCTCATATAGAAACTAAAGCGATTATTGAACATTGGTTCGGAGAAGAAGCTGAAGGAAGCAATCAGAGTGGTGGATAATGTGGTGTCATGGAGATGATATGACAGAGGAGGAGGGTGATGACAACGACGACAACGAGTCTTAACAAATCAGATTTACTGTCTAGATTTATAGGATCCATCAAAGACGACAAGTAGTTGAGAGACATAGTCATTAGTTTCGTGAGTATGAATTGGTTGAGAACATGTTGAGAATTTTTTTTCTTATGAACATTAAAATTATAAAGTGTGCATTGTGTAGCTTGAAGTTACAGTGTTAGACTGTTAGTGATACGCAAGATATGATGGAAATTGGGAGAGAATAGTGTCGTTTCTGAACAGAGGATATCAGGGGGCCATTTTGTCCCCTGTTAGAGTTATCAGGGACTATTTTGTCCTCCGTTAGAGTTGACAGAGTAAAAGACCTAAGTGACTAATAGAATTAATTGTTAGGGACCAATCGAGTAATTAATTTTAGTTGGGGACTAAAGTGTCTGGTCTGAAATTCTTTGACGACCAAAATGGGTATATACTCTAAAAAAAAAGAAAAAAAAACAACTAAGCATAAAATGCCAAGACAAAAAAAAATATTTTCCAAATTATTATCCATAGGTGGTTCTTGATTAATACTATTATCCATACCTGAAAAAGGTTAAAAATTACCAATTAGATACCATTTGATTCAATTGATTGATACTATTAAAAACAACAAATCATAACAAGAACAATTTATCAAATTAACGAGTTAAAATGTCAATAATATATAGCACAACAACCTAGCAATCGTAAGGTGGTGGACGAAATTGTGATCAACAATATTGGCTCTTGGGCATGTACACAAAAACTATTGTGACTCTTGTTCATTCAAAAAAAAATGAATAAACTAAGATAATTGGTGCAGAAATCCACTTTTGGGGCCCACTTGGTGTGTGCTGGGGCTGAGACTAAAGCTTTCCACGTGTGGAGGCCTTTGTTGGCGTCAAACTCCAGGTTATGACGTGTTTTGGGCGTTCAACTCCGGATCATGACGTTTTTCTGGCGTTTAACTCCAGACAGCAGCATGTACTTGGCGTTTAACACCAAGTTACGTCGTCTATCCTTGCGCAAAGTATGGATTATTATATATTGCTGGAAAGCCCTGGATGTCTACTTTCCAACGCCGTTGAGAGCGCGCCAATTGGACTCCTGTAGCTC
>NC_029773.3:61348969-61357178 GCF_000817695.3 Arachis duranensis
GTTATGACGTGTTTTGGGCGTTCAACTCCGGATAATGACGTTTTTCTGGCGTTTAACTCCAGACAGCAGCATGAACTTGGCGTTTAACGCCAAGTTACGTCGTCTATCCTTGCGCAAAGTATGGATTATTATATATTGCTGGAAAGCCCTGGATGTCTACTTTCCAACGCCGTTGAGAGCGCACCAATTGGACTCCTGTAGCTCCAGAAAATCCATTTCGAGTGCAGGGAGGTCAGGATCCAACAGCATCAGCAGTCCTTTTTCAGCCTAAGTCAGATTTTTGCTCAGCTCCCTCAATTTCAGCCAGAAAATACCTGAAATCACAGAAAAACACACAAACTCATAGTAAAGTCCAGAAATATGATTTTTGCCTAAAAACTAATGTTATTCTACTAAAAACTAACTGAAACATGCTAAAATCTACATGAAATTACTCCCAAAAAGCGTATAAAATATCCGCTCATCATAAGGTCAATAACAACACCACTAGAATAATTTATCAAATTAACAAGTTATTAAAATCAAGAACATATCAAAACCAGTTAATAATCAAAATAGGAACATAACAAAATAAGTTAACAATCAAACAAGTTAACAAAATAGAAAACCAACAACAACAAAAAAAAGTTGTAAGTTTGGAATAGCAACCTAATAATTAAAATAACAAACAAAAATAATAACTAAAAATCAACAGAGGAGGGAGAGTGATAAACCACAATTTTATGATTTATTTTGGGTTGAATTGAGTGGATTTTGTCAACTCTTTTCACACTTATTCATATTAATTACATGCTTTTATAATTTCTTCCTGATTAAGCTTTGTAGTTGAAAATATGCTTCTTAGACCTTAAAGTTGTTAGGTTTTAATTCTCTTATATTACCATTTGATGACGTGATGCGTTTGTTGGGTAATTTCAGGATCTATAGGGTAAGAATGGCTTAGAAGATGGAGTGGAAGCATGTAAAAGTGGAAGAAACATGAAGAATTGAAGTTTTGAGGATCTGGCGCTCACACATACGCATGGCTTGCGCGTGCGCATGACCCGCGCAAACTCAGCTCACGCGTACGCATGACATGAAGCGTGTGATTTTCTTAAAATTGCACGTGCCAGCGATTTCTGGACCCTTTTTGGTAGGGGTGGTAAGTAAGGAAGCCCGCCCCACCCCGCCAAACCAAAAGCCTGCCAAAAGGCGGGCTGACCCGTCCTGCCCCGCCTAATGAGGCGGTCCTGATATCTCACCCCACCCTACCTAACAGCAGGTTGATGTGCTAAGTCCTCTAAATCTCTTTTTTTATTTTTTTACTATTAAGTATTAAATAATATAAATTACCAAAAAAATATTAAATAATATATAATTTTACAATTATTTTAATAAATTTATAATTTTTAAAGAGATAAAAAAAATTATAATTTCTAAATTAACAAACATTAAAGTCTTTGTTGAATCTGAAAAACAAATCCATGTATAAAATGATGAACAAACATTATTAGGATATTTGGTAATATGAATTTGTCGTGTTTGTGTGCAAAAAAGAATTTATGTAATATGAGCCTAAGAAGAAAGAAAAAGAACTCACATGCATGAAGGTCCAAAACACACACTCAAAAGTCAATAGGCAAGTACCTTTACAACAAATGCTTCTCATCCAAAACAATGAGGGCATTGAGTAAAACAATTGAAATCAAAGAGGTCCAAAGAAAAGATCCAAGCTCATTCGGTAACAGCACTCAAAATTCATTTCACTTTAACCTAGTCACTAACCGGGTAACCAAAGCAAAATTCAATTGAATTTCATTTCAATTCCACCAAACACACTCTCTTTCTTCTCTCCTCCTTCTCTCTCATCTATCACGTCACTCTCTGATCAAAGAAGAAAGAAAGAATAGGAAAGTCTGGTACTACAGTTCGGTGAAGAGCAAAAAGCTTGTTACCAAGTTTAAGTAAATTTTTTAGCTATAACAAAAGGAAGATGGCATCCGGTCAGAGCTTCTTCAAAAGGTGTTTTTTTCATTTGTGCTACACCAATAAACTAAGAAGAAATTTACAAAGTCTCAAGCACAAATCAAGCAACCATGGAGAAAGTGAAGTTAACTATGGTCAGAAACTCATCAACACTCAAAAACAAAACTTGGGGCCAAAGTCAAGATCAACGGAAGAGATCAATAGAGATTGAAGAAAAAGGATGAAAGAGAAGGTGAATGCGTGTCTCAGATTTTGCCTTCTCTCTCTCCATTCTAACGAAGCCGCTGCAAGCTTTAATAAAGGAAGAAGAAGACAGCATGGGGTTGAACTTGATTCAACCTTGGAAGCTTCACTCTTTTATAATAAGGGTGAACGGCCAAGGGTTGAAGGTGAGAGAGTAGAACAAAGCACATGGTTTGGTTCTCAAAGCAACCTAAGCTGGTTGAGTTCTTCTCCTTCATGGTTTTCATGTTGTATTTATTTTTTTCAGTTTAGTCTGTCTGAGTCTTATTGAAAAAAAAGGCAAGCATGGTGAGATTTGTAAGAAAAAACCAATGAGATGCAACAGACAGTGAAATAAACTATGAGAAAAAGCCATAAGATGTTTCAGATTTTTTCTGCACATTCTGTTTTGTGTATTGATCCTGTGGGAATTATCTTGCAAATTGGGTTAGCATTTGGCAGTTGATAGCTAGGTTGAGTCCTAGTCAAATTCAGATTGGGTTAGAAAATGAATTTGTCCCAGATAGGATTAGATAGATCCAAAGGAAAAAATTGGCGTTTGTAATCTTGTGAACAAGCTAGTGAAATTCCATTATAGTTGTGATGGAGACTGGATGTAGGCTACATTACACTGAGTAGCTAAACCAGATATATCTGGGTGTCATTTCTTCTTCTCTACTCCATTTCTGTTTCTGTAATTCAGGAGACAAAATGACCTAGTCTCTAGACTCGGCAGGAGACAAAAGCTAAAATATCTCTTAAGTTTATTTGATAAAGCTAAAATGTTTATAAGCAGAAAAGGTGGCTAAGATTCAACCTCCCTTTTTCTTTGCCACTGAAAACCATCAATTGTTATTAGAGCTTGGTCTTAAAGAAATCAAGCTTTGCAGCTTTGAGGAAAGATCCCGATGGCTAACAGCAATGGTTCTAATGTGGTGGTATACACTCTGACAAAAGGACAATCCACAACAGACCTCCGTTCTTCAATGGAAAGAATTACAGCTATTGGAAGGAGAGAAAGAAGATCTTTGTTCAATCAGTAGATTACAACATCTGGAAACTTAAACGGTCCCCAAGTCCCAACCGAAACAAGAGCTGATGGTGTAGTTGTTCCCAAGGCTGAGGCCGAATGGATTGATGAGGATAAGAAGAAGATTGAGCTTAATGCCAAAGCTGTCAACATGCTCAACTGTGCAATCAGCTTCGAGGAGTACCGAAAGGTATCAAGATACAAAACAGAAAAGAAAATCTGGGACAAGAAAGAAAAGAAGATAAGACCAAGAAAGAAAAGAAAAAGGGGTTGTTGGCCTCTTGGAAAGATCCGGAGAACAATTCAGACGAAGAGGAAGAATCAGAAAATAACTTTCAAACCTGTCTCATGGTTGATCAAACTGATGAGGTTTGCCTAGTATCCAAATGAAAGAATAACATGTGATACTTGGACAACGAATGCTCTAGGTATATGACCGGAAAGTCTACATTTTTTATCAAGTTAGACGAATATGATGGAGGCTTTATGACTTTCGGTGACAATGGTAAAGGAAAGATAGTGGCCATAGGTAAAGTAGGTAAAAAAAATTTATTCATAAATGATGTTTTTTTTGTTGATGGATTAAAGCACAACTTGCTAAGTATTAGCCAATTATGCGATCTTGGATATTTAGTTATATTTAGAAAATTCGACTGCTTAGTATTGTTTAAGACAAAAGGATGTAACAATGTGTATGGACTCACTCTAGAGGATTTAAAAGATTAAAATGTGTCATGTTTTACCTTAATGGAATCCAACAATTGGCTTTGGCATAAGAAATTAGGTCATGCTAGCATGTACCGAATTTCCAAGCTTGTAAAGAAAAATTTGGTTAGAGGTATTCCTAATATAAAGTTTGAAAGGACATCACTTGTGATGCTTGTCAATTAGGCAAACAAACAAAATCTTCTTTTAAGTCCAATGATGGAATCTCTACCAAAAGGCCATTAGAAATATTACACATTGAACTTTTTGGTCCCACTAGAACTCAAAGTTTGGAAGAAAAACATTATGTCTTGGTAGTTGTTGATTACTACTCTAGATACGGATGGATTCTTTTCTTAGCTCACAAAAATGATGTGTTCTATGCCTTCTCTTCTCTTTGTAAAAAGATTCAAAATGAAAAAGATTTGAAAATTGTCTATATAAGAAGTGATCTTGGAAAAGAATTTGAAAATCAAGATTTTGAAAACTTTTGTGATAAATTTGAAATTTCTCATAATTTTTCGTGTCCTAAAATCCATCAACAAAATGGAATTGTTGAAAGGAGAAATAGAAGTATTCAAGAAATGGCTAGGACAATGCTTTGTGAGAATGAAATACCAAAATTTTTATGGGCTGAGGCTGTAAACATAGCTTGCTATATTTTAAATAGGACCATCATTAGAAAAGGGTTAAAGAAAACCCCTTATGAGCTATAGAAAGGAACTCAACCTAATCTCAAGTACTTTCATATTTTTAGATGCAAATGTTTTGTGTTAAATAATAAGGACAATCTTGAAAAATTTGATCCAAAATCTTATGAAGGATTATTTATAGGATACTCAACCACAAGTAAAGCTTATAAAATTTACCTCAAAGAACATAGAACTATTGAAGAATCCTTACATGTATCTATTTGCGATACTAACTTCATCCCAAGTACTGCCATAGATGATGATGCAGGAAATGAAGCCGAGAGGAGTCCACAAATAAATCAAGGAAATATCCAATCTATTTCATCTATGGAAAATACCAATTTTGAACTTGCTCCTCAAAATAAAGGAGACATTTCTGTCTTGTCTCCTGATAAAGCTAGAGAATCCAGAACGGTGATTGAAATAGAACCAAGTCACAGCCAAGCTGAAACTTCACCTCTAAAGCCTCGAGAGTGGAAATTCTTGAAGAACTACCCACGCAAGTTCATTGTTGGAGATCCATCCCATGGAGTCACTACTAGATCTGCAAGCAAGAAAAAAGCCGAAACCACCAATGTTGCTTTCTTATCCCAATTAGAACCTTAAAATATGAAACAAGCTCTTAAAAATCCCTTTTGGGTGAAGACTATGAAAGAAGAGTTAAGCCAATTTAAAAAGAATGAGGTTTGGACTCTTGTGCCTTACCCAAATAGTAAAAAAGTAACCGGTAGCAAGTGAATTTTTAAAAAATAAATTGGGTGAGGATGGTAGTGTGGTTCGTAACAAGACTAGATTAGTGGCCCAAGGTTACAATCAAGAAGAAGGCATTGACTTTGGCGAGTTATTTTCTCCGATGGCTAGGATAGAGGCAATTAGATTATTGCTTGCCTATGCTTCCCACAAAGGCTTTAAACTATTTCAAATTGATGTCAAATGTGCTTTCTTGAATGGCTTTATTGATAGAGAAGTATTTGTAGCCTAACTCCCTGGTTTTAAAAATAAAGATTTTCCTAATCATGTTTTTAAATTATCAAAGGCTCTCTATGGCCTTAGACAAGCTCCAAGAACTTGGTATGAAAAACTTAGTGTATTTTTGTTACCAAACAATTTTCAAAGGGGTACTACAGATACAACTCTATTCATTAAAGAATCTAATGATCATTTCTTACTTGTACAAGTGTATGTTAATGATATTATGTTTGGATTGGCAAATGAAACCTTATGTGAAGAGTTTTGAAAACTAATGACTAATGAGTTTGATATGAGTATGATAGGAGAACAAACATTCTTTCTTGGACTTCAAATCAAACAAACCTTTAGTGGCATTTTTGTTCACCAAGGTAAATATGCCAAGGAGTTAATGAAGAAATTTGGTTTAGAAAATGCCAAACCAATCTGTACCCCTATGCATCCTAACACTAAGCTTGACAAGCATGAAAATGGAAAAGATATTAATGAAACTAGGTATAGAGGAATGATTGGATCACTCATGTATCTTACGTCCTCTAGATCGGATATTGTTCAAAGTGTGGGTGAGTGTTCTAGTTTCCAATCTCACCCTAAGGAATCACATTTTTCAGCCGTAAAACAAATTATTAGGTACATTCAAGGTACATCTGACCTTGGCTTGTGGTATCCTAGAACTAATGAATTTTGTGTAGTTGGATATTGTGATGCAGATTTTGCGGATGATTGTGTGGATAGAAGAAGTACATCGGAGATGTGTTGCTTTCTTGGAAAATCCCTAAACGTGTGGTCTAGTAAAAAGCAAGCCACTATTGCTTTATTCACTGCTGAGGCCAAATACATCTCGTCTTCCTCATGCTGTTCATAATTAATTTGGCTTAAAACTCAGCTTGCCGATTACAAACTGAAAATTAATAGTATTCTCTTGTTTTGTGATAACACGAGTGCAATAAATATTTGTAAAAATTATCTGTTGCACTTAAGAACTAAGCACATTGAGGTTAGATATCATTCTATAAGAGAACATGTGCAAAAGGGAACTATTGAGATTCAATTTGTAAAATTGAAAGATTAATTGGCTGATATTTTCACTCACTCTGTGAGGATAAATTCTAACTAAGAATTTCACTAGGAATAATTGATATCAATAATGTGGCGTAATTGGGACTAATAAATTGTTCAAGTGTTGCCTTGTCTCGCAGGTTGTAGGGAGACAAAACTGGGCATATGATGAACTCCTCAAAAAGGCTTGAACTAAGCCCAGAAACTTTCTAGAATGTATCACTGGAAATCAGTTTTGAATGGCATGGCATGCTTGCATCGACTTTGGGCCTATGTGAGACAAGTTTTGTTTAATGATATGGGCTTCATTCTTATATCATAAAATTATTTTAATTATTTTGATTCTAGTCTTTCTTTTCTATCTTCTCTATTTCAAGTCATATCAATCAGAAACTTATCTCATCCTTCAAAACTTGTCATTTCAATATTGCATTGCTTTTGAATTTCAAAAATTCTCCTTGAAAATCGTTTCGTAAGAGAAGTTTTTCACTATGTATTAATGATGGTTTCTTTTTCAAGATAACCTCTTTCTTCTCCACTAGCCATCTTCATCACTATCTCTCCCTTCTAACTTTCCTTTTCTTATTCAAAATGAGAAAGAAGGTTGCTACCTGAAAAGGAACTGGTGCATACATTCCTCAACAAAATTCCCCTCTCTCAAAACAACCTCACTCGTATACACATTCATTCCCATTCGGCTTCTTCCTAATCCTCTCAACCAGCTGAATCTATGGCCAAAAAATTAGTTCATCCAAAGGGTTTCTCTGTTCACAAGGGAGTCGAATCCTTTCGTGCCAATAGTGAAAAAGGAAAGGGGCTCATGCACGAAGAAGAGCATCCATCATCTCCTCCTCCATGTCTCACTCCTCATCCTTTGGGACGCTCTGCTCCACCCAGCCGTCCCTCTAGAGGTATTAAACGGCTGACTCTTCATGATACTAGGGAGCCTCCAAACATTGACTCTTTTGACTTCAAAACCAAGTTTGGTAAACCTTCTCATTCTCACTTTGATCCTCATCGTTTTACTTATTGCACTGACTATGAGTTCCATCAACAAGTTATTTCAAAATGAACCACTTTGTTCCACTTTTGTGGCTGATATTGATGCTTTCGCTGATACGGGCCTAGATTACAGAAGAAATTTTCAAGCTCTGGAATGGGATAACCTGTTTAAGATCCAAAAACATGTCTATTGATGAGCGGATAATTTGTATACTTTTTGGCATTGTTTTTAGTATGTTTTTGGTATGATCTAGTTAGTTTTTAGTATAGTTTTATTAGTTTTTAGTTAAAATTCACTTTTCTGGACTTTACTATGAGTTTTTGTGTTTTTCTGTGATTTCAGGTATTTTCTGGCTGAAATTGAGGGACCTGAGCAAAAATCTGATTCAGAGACCAAAAAGGACTGCAGATGCTGTTGGATTCTGACCTCCCTGCACTCGAAGTGGATTTTCTGGAGCTACAGAAATCCAATTGGCGCGCTCTCAACGGCGTTGGAAAGTAGACATCCTGGGCTTTCCAGCAATATATGATAGTCCATACTTTGCCCAAGATTTGATGGCCCAAA